>NC_137618.1:34399719-34412219 GCF_963280865.1 Gymnoscopelus braueri
GGGGGGGGGCTGTTTAAAGACACTCACAAGGCACCATCCATTTAACATTTCCCCCTCTGCTCAAGCAATCTACTTAATGAACTCTTTAAAAGCCTGGAGTTGTTTACCTTTCTCCCCTGCTCTCGTGCAGACAGATGCCCATGCTGTCACAGACCTGTCACCATGCCTGCAGTGCTGTGCACAGTAGGGGAGCTGCTCGCCAAAGGAAGACCGAGATGCCCCAAATGGCCTTTTGGTTCACTAAAGCTTAATTGAAATTATAGCAGATCAACAAGATCGTTGTGAACTTGTAGATCTGCTATAATGACATGTCCGAGATAGGGATGGCAGGTTGAAAGTGATTAATTTATACTCCATCGCACCATTGTGTCACATGGTGACAAGAACTGATTTTCAAACTAACAATGCATTGCATATTGGCGACACCGTCGTACTATTAGCGACACTGTCATACTATGTCATTGTTGTTATCCAATTGTCTCTCCATGCAGGCCATATTGTTTGACAGTTTTTTTATCCTCATTCAATTGTCAATTTCCTCTCCGCTACCACCAAATATCAGCCCTTAGGTGATTCTTTGTGTGAAAATGACCTATCACATCCGGCTGCTCGGCTGCTTCACACAGGATAGCAACATATTAGCTGGCTATTCTCAGAGACAATTATCTCTCTGTGATAAGTCGGTGTGTAATATCAGTGGATCAGACTAACACAGATGATCCAGAAAGCTTCCGATAACTCTCTTACTACTCTGTGATCTACACCGCACAATGAGTAACCTATCAGGAGTCCATGTCGGGCCAACAACAAAGGCACAGGACAATGAAAGACTTCATATCACACAGAAAAGAAAGGATTACTGTCTGAATGAAAGGTGGTACAAGCCTCATCACTGCCACAGAATACAGGAGGATGGGAAAGCAGGGGGGAATAAATCTTTTGGTCATAAATCACATAGGAGACATGTGAGCCATGTAGCTATATGTGTACTAGCTACATGGTCATATTACAAATCCCAGGGATACGTTATAGTAGCGCGCTGACCGACACAACTGGCTCATTGGTTTCTATGTGTAGTCCGGTGTGTAAGCATAACTAACAAATTAATTTTAGGAAATGCTCTACATGGTGTAAATGTGAAATCTCTTACTTATGCTGTTGTTCCACTTCAGCTGAACAAAAAAGGAAAAGCCTCCCTGTTTTATAAGCCATTTAGAATTTCATCACATTTCGAGGTTGTTATGTCGCTGACCAATCATTGATGAGCTGCCTAAAGAGGTTAATAGAATCTTGATTGTAGCCAAGCCAGAGCAAGTTAGAACTCAATTGAAGTGGGAAGTAAAATAAGAGCTATCTTGTGAGTTCAAACTGTTGAGGACATCCTGGAGACAGAATAATTTGACTGTCTACAGTGTTGCTACAAGTTGTACTGTATGTGCACGAGACAATAAACAGCTTGATGTAACTACAACTACATTGTTGAAGTGTCCAAATATTTTTTTTTAATCGGATTTGTTAGATACACTGTGTCCTACTTTTTCAGAATGCAGGAAATTAAATTCTTTGAAACTTAATTTTCTCAGATCCCCCTCTTAACCCAACACTACCTTGCCAAAACTTCTGGACACGACACACCTTCCCATGAAAAACCTGCTAGAACCGCCAGTGAGAGGGACTTTTTTGCGCAGGTCTTATGGCACAAAGTGTGAACCACCAGGGGGTCCAAATGGACCCTTACGGGACTGTACCTCTGAGTGTTCAAATGGAATGTTCCATACATTCTCAAGAGTTAAATTAAAGGCGGTTACACACCGGCGAATATGCGAATATACGCAACATTCGGACTCTTTCCGAATAATTAAAAGACGCTTTTTCGCTTCGCTTTTTCACTCCATGTAAACTTGCATTGACTTTATAAGGTTTTTTAAAAAAACGTATTATTCGCATGAAAAAAATCGCCCCGGTGTGTAAGGACCTTAACCATGAGAATTTTTGTGTAGATCAGGTCCCAAAGATTTTTAAAAAATGGTTCCATTTGTACACTCTCAGATTTACAAACTCATTAGGGTCCACTTGGACCCTGGTGGGCCTTGGACCAGACATTGAAAAGACTCAGTAATTTCTAGATCTTATGTGGACTGTGGACGAATCATACTTGGTTAATCAGGGCAGTCAGCTAATGAAAATGGCCTGTGAGTTAAAAGGAAAAAAAGAATAGATCCCAGAAGATTTGACAAAACAATGTTCAGCTTAAATATGTACAGGTGTGTTTAATATATACTCATGAAGAATGCAATAATTACTTAAATTGTTAAAATATGAGACCTGTAACACTCACATATGTTTACATTGTGTTGTATGTGAGGATGGGTTGTCACATATTTCATATGTTATCAACATCGACATGTCTCCCTTATTAACACTCCATTACTAACCCTAGAAGGAATTCCTGTGCATTTACTGCACTTGGCAAATAAATGAATTCTGGTTCACCAGGTACGACTGTCTGAGCAGTATTAAAGGACTGATGGTACGGTATATGGGTCAGTCAGTGTGGGTTGGTCTAATAGTCAGAGACAAGTCTAATCTGAATTTCCAGCTTTGTCCCTTAAGCTCTTAAGCACCTAAATGCTCTGAAATCTCTAAGAGGAAGCCACAAGTCAACAATATTCAGGAGAGCCTACCGTACTTGTGAGAAAACGTCTGTCTACTCTTTCCAAAGTCTGGCAGCGTTCCCATTGTGCTTTGTGTTACTGGATAAAAACACCTAAGCCCCATTTCAGAAATAGCGAAAATAACTGATCGACAAGCTCACCGTTCATCACATGGCAATGTATTGTGAGCTTGAAGATCTGCTATTTTTTGAATAGTGATAATATAATAATTTGAATAAAACATAATGACATGCCCAAAATAGGGACGCCATGTTGAAAGTGGTTAAGAGTGAGTCTTGTATGCTTCTGTCTCATGTCTCATAACTACACTGCAAATTCTGTAGCTTTAACAGTGACATCTACGTCACCCCGGTTGGGGCTCCTCACTAGTAGGTGAGTCAGTAGGATACAGGGGCGCTGACTTTTGTGCGCGACCATGGGGGCTGAACTTGACCACCACTCGCGCCCCCCCCCCCCCCCCCCCCCCCCCCACCCACTGCCTCGCGGGCATGTAGGCGCGCAAAGCGCGCGCGATTTTTTTTGCTTAATTAATTCATTAAATGACCATAAAACAACATTAACAACACTCTACCCATCCTTCAGTGTGTCCCATCCTCAAATGTTTTACTTAAATAAAAGTACTTATTTTAGTAGTAGCCTATAGTTACTTCTACTCCACTACATATAGACAAATATTGTACTTTTACTCCACTACAATTATTTGATAACTTTATTTACTATAGTTACTTTGTAGATTTTGATTATTATTATTACAAAACCACTTATACAGTATATATACTTTGGCAATTTGAAAATAGCAGATTTGCGATGCGTTGTGAGCTTGTAGATCTGCTATTTTCAAAGAATTTGTATACATTTTCCACGTTTGAAAACTTGTGAAATGGGACCTTCTGCATAATGAGTACTTTTACTTTTGGTACTTTAAATACATTTTGATACCAATACTTTTCTACTTTTACTCAAGTACATTTTGAATACCTTACTTTTACTTGTAATAGAGTATTTTTACACCGCAGAATTTATAGTTTTGTTTAAGTAAAACATTTTAGTACTTTTTCCACCACTGGTATTCAGTGAGTGACTGTTAGTGCACACAGGACGAGGGAGTCAAGGGACACAGCGACCCTTCATTTCAATAAGGGCAGACGGCAGAGCCAAAACCTGCAGAACATGTTTAGCACACAGCCATAGCCATGGTTCACATGACGCTCATGGTGCCGAGTCCCCCTGGTCTAAACAAGTTGTGTTCGATTTTTCGAGCCGCAATAGCCCCGCCCCCCCCGCCGCGAGCCGTTTCTCTGTCTGGGCTATTGTTCTAGGTGTCAACGGCGCGTTAACACCTATCTGCGCCCCGCTATAGTAATGGTAATAGTAATGGTACTGTAAGTTTGAGCCTGACATCTGAGATTCATGAGGGGGCTGACCAATTGACTGTGGGGGCGCTAGCCCCGACGCCCCCACGTCATCGGCGCCCCTGGTAGGATACAACAGCAGTGTGTGGGGAGGAAACAATTAGCATAATGACTAAATTGGTGAGAAAAAGTTGTAAAAAAGCAACAACAACAAAAAAAAATGACGGGATAGGAATGTTCCAAATTGCATATTTTGGACCAATCAGACTTTTTACACCCTTTTTCTCCCTAATTTAGTCGTTGTGCTAATCAATTCCTCCCCACACACATTTCTGTGTGTCATTGTCAGTGCTGTTGTATCCTACTGGCTCACCTGCCTGAGAGGAGCCTCCGTCCTACTCAGTAATTGGTCGCGGACCCCCATCTGAAAATATTCTGTGCCAGGGAGTGGGACCCCCAAAAGAAAATATTAATGTAAAGATTTTTTTTTTCAAAAATAGCACAGCAGCACTGCACAAAGTGACACGCTACGAGCTTGTAGATGTGTTATTTTTGAATAGCCTACGCATAAATGGATAAAGTGGTGAAAATGATTGGGATTAACTACTTTTGCTACTTTAGCTGAGGACCCCCTGGACCTGGTCCCCGGACCCCACTTTGAGAACCACTGGTAAGAGCGAAGTGAAGACACTAAAGAGCTCAGTGTCATTGTCGGTGTATAGATGGGTTTCCCGTTTGTAAACATGAGAGGATGATGCGCGCGCAGTGGAGGGAAGAGCCTGTAGAGGGCGCTATTACCCGCAGCAGCTCTGGCCATTGTACATTGATAAAATAAATGGTCTTCACCGGGTTTAATGAAAGTAGATTAAATGATGCAGTTTGTAATATCTTCTTTACTCAATAAAAATGATTTGTCGGAAGTTGGATCTGTCTGTATATAATAGCAGCATTATGCCTATTATGCCTATAATAGCAGCATTATGCCTATCTAAATCCCGAAAATAACAATAGAGTGAATGGCACTTCCGGGTCGTTCTACCTCCCGCATGCGCAGATTGCACACTCTGCTCTGTGATGACGTCGCGCGGAAACCCATCTATAGCCTCATTACCTGCTTCACAGCATTACAATAAGCCTGCTAAGTTTAAAGCCCAAAAACTGAGATAATTACTAATAGTTAAACTCAGCCATTTGTTTACTTACACACAGTCACAGACACTAAAAAAATAAATGAAAATGAAGGCAAAAGAAACTTTGCAGATGAGAAAATACAGAGCACACACCATTGGGTTGAAAAAAATGAAAGGCGTGGATTCAAATGAATACGGATAATATTTTCAAGCTACAAGCCATTGTCCACATTCACATTTGTATCGCATACATTATCATTCAAATTCATTCTTAATTTGCATTCATTTCAAATCAATTGCCCATCACCCCATGCCAGAATATGGAATTCGCACAAGCTCTTTCATCTTTTTTTGTTTTTTCACACAATGAATACAGTGAACCCAGCCGATACTTCATGCTGCAGTTACTGTAACCAGCTTGTATCTCTGCACGTATAGTGCTCAGGTGTCTGACTCCCTTCCCCCTCCTGGACCTTAGCATGGTACATGTAAAAAGCTAATCAGAATTCAACAGGCTCACCCCCCCCCCCCCCCACACACACACACACACACACACACACACACACACACACACACACATTACTATTCACCGTGACTGTGGCAAAGAGGGAGAGACGCTCGCAGAAAGAGAGCCCCACGATGACCCATGCCGCTCTCAAGTAATAGAACCTATAACCGTCCTGTTAAGATACCGGCTGCTCCTCGCTGTCAACGCTCACTCAGACGGATAATAGTGGGATGTAAATAAGTAAGGCTTGCACGTCGTTTGTTCTTCTGTTGCATTCAACATGGCCTGAACCGGCCTATTGGTGATGTAGAGACACACAAGTGGATTGACTGATTTCACTAACTCGGGCAAAGCATGCCGTTCACATTTGACATGCACATGGTCTGAGGAGGGATGGTTTGCATAATGTTTGTCCTGATTCAGATAAACAGTCCGTAATTATTATGGATGATTATAGATAATTATCCTGTATGTATAAGCCCATGATACATCACCAAAAAGCAGTTTAAATCCTTCAACATTGTTTGTGCAGTATTTGAATATGCAGCACTCTTAAGAGCAATCTGCATACCACTGCGGATGTAAAATGAATTGCAATTCTTATTCAGGTGTAATAATCTCATTTCAGTCAGTGTTCACTGCTCACATGCACACAGGGTAAAACAATTATAATGATAATTTAAACTTCCTCAACAAATGAAATGGGTATTTTTTATTTAATTTAGCCTCTTAGCAGAACGCAGATCTGTTTGGATAACAGCTGTTTGCAAGAACGCAGGTACTTGACACACCGGGAGGATGTGAAACATAAAATCACACATTCGGAGACAAATCTGTACATTTGCATTCAGTGCGTGAATCATTCTCTCTGCCACTCTGTCACTCCCACTTACTATCCAAGGGTATAGCTATTGCTTATACATGTCATGTTGTACTTCCATTCTGATCTGTTAACCAGTATGCTTACTGTGCAGAAAAGAGCTTCATAAATAGTAATAACTAGTAGAAAACCATGAAAACCTCATCAAGGGAGGTTGGTCAAGGTCTCACTGTGAAACACGGCTGAGAGTAAACAATGAGAGTAAACAATGACTATATGAGTAGGCTATAGCTGAGACAACAGGTAAAATGCTAGAGCAGTGGTTTTCAAACTTTTTGCGCCCAAGGCATACCAAAGGGAAAGTCAAAATCTCAAGGCACACTTTCATTCATAGCGAAAACAGTCGATCTACAAACTCGAAATGCGTTGCATCGCCACACGTTGTGAGCATGAAGATCTGCTATTGTTGCTATAATTGAAAATGTTTTAAAGAAAATAGAAATGTGCCTGTAATGACATGCCCAAAATACGGATGCCAGGTTGAAAGTGTTTCAAATACATATTTTGGTGGTATAGAATTTGCCTCTGTATTGGGAAATGACTGCGCACAAAGTACTGATAGTAGTAAATAAAATAAAAAATCATAACTTTTTGTATATATATATTACTATTATTTAATAGTAAATATATTATATTGCAATATTAATGTGTGGTTGTAAGTAACAAACTCCCAAGGCACACCGTTTGGGAACCACTCTGCTAGAGCACAGTATGTGACTGAGAAGGTAAAAAAACAATTTGCTCACTAGAAATGATCAGCCAATCTTTAAAACCTGATAGAAATCCTGTGTTGGACAGAGATAACAAACACTGCAAAGCTTCAAAGATCTGCCACAATAGTCCAAGACACCACAGCAGAAGTCACAGATCTAACAATGTGCAAGGCTTATGTAACATAAAGCTTCATTCCATAATGTTGTCATTGTGCCTGATGCAAAATACACTTTGCAAAAAGATAAACACACTTTCGTTTTAACTTCATTTGGCAACTAAGCCAACTTACAATCAATAGTCATGAACATCTGCACATTAACGTCTATCTCTCGAGTTCGACACCAAAACAAAATAAATAAACTAAAGGAACATTCCAGAGGACTTGCAGAATCGTGTACTACACTGTCCTGTCCTGTGCACATCAAAACAGCAAGTAGCAGCCTGCTGCTACCCCAGAGACTAGGGAGTCCTCCTGAGTCTCCACCACAAGGCACTCCATTCCGTCAGCACTCTGTTACACTGTCACAGACACAGCGATGGCACAGGGCTACGCCACACACATGCACCACACACATGCACACACACATACACACACACACACACACACACACACACACACACACACACACACACACACACACACACACACACACACACACACACACACACACACACACACACACACACACACACACACACACACTCACACATGCACCATACACACACACACTCCTGTACACACACACATGCATGCAAATATACACACATATACAGCACCCACACACACAGAGATAGGACGATATGCACACACGATATGCACGCATGCACACATGTACACACGCTCGCTCACACTCTCTCACACACACACACACACACACACACACACACACACACACACACACACACACACACACACACACACACACACACACACACACACACACACACACACACACACACACACACACACACACACACACACACACACACACATTTCCATCTCCATCTGTCACTCACTCACTAACTTTACAGTCTCTCTCGAACACTCACACTAAAAAGGCCAGCTCTATATGCTAAGGGCTACTGACAGGTGGGTACCAGCTCATACTGCAGTGTAAATCAATGTGGCTCCGTTGCTAGCTGCTCCCTCCTCATGGTGGTGTGTGCTGCTGCCACTGTGCTGTACATTGAGTCGTACAGCAGCTCCCTCAGGTCTCATCCTTTAATCTGCCAACCATGCGGTATTATAGTTGGGAGGCTGAGCCTGCCTGCCATATAGGCGTATAGGTCCCGACGGGGTTAACCTGGATCAATACTGCACGTACGTATAGTACACCCCACTCAACGTTACGCAAGCTCTCGCCCGGGCTGTCTGTCCATAGGTTTTGTCGTGTTGCTCTCTCCCGCCGTCTTAGCCACACTCTGTCACTTAATTATCGTCCTTAAACCTCAACTCTCCCAATAGAGGGAAACTTTTGCCAAATAGAGTTTAATTATTCCCTGGACCTCCATTTTAACACTATTCTGTCATTTCAGGCCTGGTGGTGCGTACTGAAAGCCCCCTGAACAGACACAGCCCACAGGACAGCATACTGGCACAGCAGGTTGGCAGGGTAGCACGCGCTCTGCAATTAAATATTTTAATTAACATTTTTGTTCACACTATATTTAAGATTTTAAACAAACTGATCACAAAGTAAATCTGCTGTTCTGGATATATTTAGAATAGATCAAATTGATTAGTTAGATGAATTGTTGAACCCATACTCTACCTAAACCCCCATCAATGTCCCCCCTAAAGCCTTAAAAGGATCGCTGGCTAATAAGCCTTATATATGCCTTAATACATTATAACTGTCGTCTATAACTAAAATGAAAAACACCATACATATTTGTTTTAATTTAGAAATAGTTCATCTTTTACTCAAAGGGGACAAAGCTGATGATGTCATTTGTCCATGTGGTCCAGCAATAAACAATCGTACTTAACTTAAATAAGTTGTATTAGCACATGCATTCCATAGGGCGTTGTCCCCCTTGAGTAAAATATTAACTATTTCTAAAATAAAGACAATATTTAAGGTGTTTTTAAGGCATATAAGGCTTATTAGCCAGGAATGCTTTTAAGCCCTGAACCCTGCACACTGACTTAATTGACATCACCTGCTAAGTGCTTGAGTGTGAGAGGCTGCAAGGACTCCAAATGATATAAAAGGAACGGGACAGCACTTTGAAGATGAGTCCTTGATTCATGAAACTTTTTTAAAACTCTTACCTGTATATACTGTATATGTGCTCATGATTTGTTCTCTCGTCCCTAATTTTATACTAAATACTAAGAAATTACTAAGTAAGGACTGCTGTTTGTTGACATTTGAGCTTGCTCTCCACAAACTTAACGACAGTCAATCAGTGTCTGTTGTTCTCAGGCTGTTCACAGCAGGATGTGAACAGTTTCCTGCAGCCACTTGCCACTTGCAAGGGCCTTCATTCCATCACTGGGAACGTGCATATCCTATTTTTGAAGACGATTTACAGCACTTTTCAGTCCCATCACTGGAAAAGCTTAACTTTCTTTCGCCTGTCATTAGTTGTGAGTTTACATAGCAACGGTGATGCCCTGTCATTGGTTGAGAGTTTGCAATGCAACTAATCGCTAATCTGAATCCCCCAAAACCTAAGGCCCATTGAGTTCTCAATGGCAGTGACTTCCATTTTTACAGTGAGGAAATACAGGCTCCAGGCCGGCACGGCTGGCCTGTCGCAAAAATAAGCTCCCAAGCGCAAATCATTAGGCCTAATGATTTCCGAATGAATGGGTATTTGCCGTTATTTTTGGCATACAAAAGGGGGATTTTGTTTGTCTGGTAGGGGTTCTAATTTGCCTGGTGGCCCACCAGGCCTGTTCAATAATAGGGGAAACATTGTTCACTCATATATTTATATTTGTTTTTTTATTGCAATAATTTAAAGTGAATTGAACTACAGTGAAATGAAATTACTCCTCATTTGGATGGGGACTCCCTGGAACTGACCAAAGGACCCCTGGGGACCTCTAGACCCCACTTTGAAACCTCCTGCTCTAAGTCTTTCAGAAGCTTATTTGTTCATACTTTAGGCCTACACATACATACAAACACACAAATGCATAGACGCACTCACACAAATAACACACATGCGCGCACAAACAAATTGTCTTTCCCACATGTTTTATCTGGGAGTTCCTGATATTGAGTGAGTTCAAGTTCAAGGTTCTTTATTGTTATGTCTTGTGTACAGGTACATAACAGTAAATTTGTTTTTGTTCAGCTCCTCGGAAATTCTAGCAGTATATAGTAACAGTGATAAACAACAATAACATGACAGGACAAAAGAAAAACAAACATCTATAATATTCTACACGGTCTATATATTACCTTGCTATTATCCATCTTTCCTTCAGTAGCACGACCAAAGGTGCACACTTATAGTAGTTTTTAAATGTGTTATAATAAACAAATGTAAAATGCTTATATCTTACGTCATTTAACATTTTGTTCCACAAAAATATACAGAGAAAATTGGCATATTTTGGGCATACTTACAAATGGTGATTAATCATTATTAATGACAGCTAAACTGTGATTAATCTGATTAAATGTTTTAATCTTTTTACAGCCGCCCTGTGTGTGTGTGTGTGTGTGTGTGTGTGTGTGTGTGTGTGTGTGTGTGTGTGTGTGTGTGTGTGTGTGTGTGTGTGTGTGTGTGTGTGTGTGTGTGTGTGTGTGTGTGTGTGTGTGTGTAGAAAGATAGAAAGATATATGACTCTCTCGCTTAAATGACTCGCTCTTGCTCTCACTATGTTGTGCAATGTGTCCCCTTTGAGGTCCTACGTAAATTGCGCATCCAGATAGAGCCATGCACAGGTTCTCTTTCCATCTCGTTTGCATCATTGTGTGGATCTATCAGCCATCAGATAACAAAGCGACGTCTAGCAGAGTGGGTGGAATTATGGGTTTATGGGGCAGGTCATTCTGTGTACGTGTTATTTTATTTTATTTTTAATTTCATTCATAAAAAAAAAAAAAATATATATATATATATATATATATATATATATATATATATATATATATATATATATATATATATATATATATATATATATATATATATATATATATATATGTGTGTGTGTGTGTGTGTGTGTGTGTGTGTGTGTGTGTGTGTGTGTGTGTGTGTGTGTGGTATCAGCAAATAAAGACAAATTGACTCCACACCTAACTGTACGCATTTTGTCAGCATGTCGAATGCTGCATGCTGTATGCAGGAAGTGAGTGCAGTGAAACTGGCTGGAGGTTAGTGAGGACATAAGCATGTATTATACTTCTTCGCATGATGGTATCAGTTGGCAAGAATATCTGATCTGCAAGCTCACAACAGAACGAGGAAAAACTTGCTGCCAATCACGGGTACTGTCACTAAGCAGCTACCGATCCGGAGTCCATTATGCCGGCAGAGGAACGCCACTATCAGTGGTGGTGTGACTGTGTTTCCTGAACACCAGGCTGAGGGTCAGTGTCATTGCATATTGCTAATATGTCACAGGGATCGTTTTATATTTTGTTTTCCCCTGTGAATCACACTGAGCTTTCCTGAGACATACGGTCAATGGTTTGAAATGGGCTACACCTATACAGTAGTATATAGTCAGTAGAGTGTAAATGGGCTAATCTTTAGCATTTGATGTAGGGAATACTAGTGTTACATTTAAGGAATAAGTCTCTAAAAGTGGCAGTCATAGTTTTGAGGCATTTGGCCGTGTGGCATATACACTATACAGTAACATTTCTAGTGAAGACAGTGTCCTAATGGATGTGCAACATTTGGGAAGTAATTAGGCCTATCCCAAACAAGCCATCATGGGACGAACAGTCTGAGGAGATCATCTACATTTAACGCACTTGTGGGGGTTGGGGTTGTCGGCGTTGATGTTGTAAGGTGAAATTACATCACTAGCAGTTCTGAGCAGCCGAGAGACTCAAGACTCTATTGGGAAGTAGTAAGAAAGGGTGGGAGGCAGAGAAAATCACTCACTTCCTCTGCCATCCGCAGACAAAACAACTGTTGTTTTGTTTTTTTACAGTTATGCGCATCGTGTGCGTGGCTGGGCGGAGCTACAGTGGTAAGAGCCTCCAATACATTAATTACACTATAGTACTCCTCCCAAAACCACAGATCATCTTATGTCACGTGATTCAC
>NC_137618.1:34417219-34514719 GCF_963280865.1 Gymnoscopelus braueri
GATAGACACAGATTCATTCACACACACGCACACGCACGCGCACACATTCACACGTTTAGCCACCCTGACTCGGAAGTCCTCCCCTGGTCTTCCTCTTCCGTCAGAAGCACAGTGAAACAGAGGAAGCAACAATGATCAGACTGTCCTCCAGCCTGTGTTGGAGGCTCAGCTGCGGTTACTGTATACTGTAGATGATTTGTTCTGTATGGGGAGTTTCCCTGCCTTTCCATTCCATACATATGGAAGAGGATGGAAATCTTGCCTCAGAGTGGGTTTATGAATACAAAAGGTCACAAAAAGGGCTGGGGCTGTGACATAGATAGGCAGACCACTCAGCAATTTTGCCTGATTCATGCGCAGAAAAGAAAGTGAGTGGGTGAATGCTTCAGTGATAACATTCAATTCAAAGGACATTTTTTATTGAGTCACTTTTTTTGTGGATATGTGTTCACTGTCATATAAAATCAGCACTCTGGCCAAAAGCGCCACCCGTATTCACGCCACTCTCCTGGGAATGGGTGGAAATTACAGGGTCCCTAAACTCACAGTAGTTCACAACAACCTTAACCTGTAATCATGGGCTTGTGAAAATACTATCAAAATATATTATAATGATAACTTGTGTGAAGAAACACAGGGTAGTAAACACAGTAAACTCTGATTCTTTTCCCTGAAGGCAGAATCTGAAGGCCATAACTTTCCATTGTGCAGCTACACTTATGTCCCTTTTTCTAACTGGCTTTGATTTTACGTCTTGAAATCCATCACACTTTTAGCCCACCTCCTATGAGTGTAGCAAAAACACTTATATCTGGTTCCCATGGCAACACAGAGATTCTCTAACCTGGGAAACAGCTGGAAGTGAATACAGAACCACCTTAATGTATACACACATAGGCATGCATAATTACAGTCTTTATCTCGCTCGTTCAGACTCACACTATGTATCTCATGTACTGACATCTACTGCTACATGGAAAGCCGAGGCCAAAACACATTTGCCCAATGACTCCATTGCTGCTTACGTAGTTTGCACAATTACAATTGGTGGAATTGGAGGGAGAACACACACACACACATAATACTCCTTTCACCATTGCTGAAATGTCACTGACGCACAGTGCATATGAAAATAAGATGGGTACTTAAGGAAAGGACCGTAGCAAATGGTCTGAAAGAACAGATGAAGATGCCTATTTGATCTGGGATACGTTTTGAGCCAATAACACACACGCCTCTATACTAGGCTCTGAGCCAATTTCACCAAGCACAAGGACAACTGACTCCCAATGAACATACTGAGAGGCGCTCCAGTGTCAGGTCAGTGAATGCCATTTCATAAATCTCATGTCCACACCAAGATCCACGTTGGTGTAAGACCAGCTGCGAGTAAGGAATATAAGCACTGCAAAATCCTCAGTGTTACTTTAACTCAGAGTGTAAATATTGACCTGTATAGACCTGTGACAAGGCCTGTCGAGGGTTTTCCACATACTATTCCTTTCACCTGTTCATGACCCATCAGCGATACAGATTTCCACAGGGGAAGTGGGTCAGATGGTGTTGATATAGGATTCGGGGTCTGCTTGCACGAGTGTGGGGTGTGAGAGTTGCCACCTGCTGGGTGTCTCAGCTGCCCACCCTCGCATGGAGACACACCCTTGGGCACACACTGGGAATACCATGACGGTGGCACGCTGAAGGACCGACAAACACAAAGCTTCATATCCGGCATGTAGGCAATACCAATCATCTGCTATCTACCACACCCTCTCCGTCTCTCTCTGTCTCTCTCTCCTAGGCTAGAGGGTTCAAAAAGCTGTGCGTGAACATGTACAGTAACACATATCCACAAGAGACAGACACAGCGACTTGGAAAGTGATGGAGTGAGATGGCGGACAGAGAAGCAGCTGTTACACTTCAAAATACTTATCCCTAAAAAAAAACACTGTACTACTCATAAAAATGATTTCATATTCCTTCATAGTGATGCAGCATAATTTAAATACCAGCTATTCATCAAGCACTAATTACCACGGCAGCATCCTCAAAACATAACAAATTAGCCAAAATGATTAAAATGACAACTGTCCTTGCTGCAGATATGAATGGTGATGAGTTTCACAGAGGTGAGAGTGATGGCTTCCCTGTAAAGACTGTAAAGAATATCTCAACAAGACAAATTAGCTCACTGATGCTTTTTCGCTCATCTCTGTGATTGTTTAAGTCTTTCTTTTACAGGTACTATTTCCACCACTTTTGTAATAAGAACAATCAAATACAATAGGTGGGAGTCTCTCTGCTCACATGTCCCTTTGTCTGGACGGTGATCTTCAGCTGAAACTGCTATCTGTCACTGACCAAGCACATCAGGAATGGCTGCTCCAATTCTGTCACTTCCCCTCAGGTGAAAGCATCTCCAACCAGCCATAAGAACACAGTGAATGGTCCTGCTACACTTTTCCCTACTTGAGTCTGTTTCAATGCTCTAGCACCTCCAGTGAAATAGGACAGTCAAAGGAGGACTCAAGTCAAAGAAATCTCTCTCAACACAGCCACACCTTCCATACCTAGTCATTCCTGTTCTTAAGCCACCTAGCTGAATGCTTATTTCCTGGATTTAACGAGTTTTGTCATGCGGTAGGACATTAGTCATGCAACAGGTTGGTATGGAACGATACCTTGCCAAGCAGATATTCTATAGCTGCTACTCAAATGCACGACCAAGCCTTTGAGAAAGGATATTCCAAATCAAAGAGCTTAAACAGCAACCCCAAGAGGTCTGATAGACACATGATGAATTCACAATGCGCTCTGATTCTGTCATTCCCCCTAGGCTATGTACCCTGTTTTACTAAAGCTATTGTCACTTAAAGAGCTCCCTGCTTTTGTGAGAAAGTAGAAATTAAATCATACTGCAGGGTGTGCTAGCTTGAACATTCTCCATTAAGCTCCTAGATTACAAGCCTATATCTGCTCTACGACAAGCAATGAGCTGCCACCTGCTTAAGTTGCCCGCTTATGTCATTTACTGACAGTCTTTCTCAACCTAGATGCCTTAATATTGAGATAGGCGCCGAGTCAAAGTAACATGAGTCCAACATGTTGAACGTCTACCTTTCTACTGTAGCTCAAGCCCAGAGGCGGACCAAAGGACAAGTTTTACACTGCATCAAATGAATTCTGAGTTAAATCGACACACTGGATTTTACAGTGACTGGCCACAACAAAGCCCTTTAGGGCAGAAAACAACCATTCTTGAGGGACACATTTGGGCCCAGAGCCTCATCTGTTCCACTCAGTTTACAAATTGTATCCCTTTTTGTGCTTTCTAAAAATGGCAGAGCCCTCCTCACAAGACAGGTGAACGGAAGCAGCCGGAGTCAAGAGGAAGGTTACAGGGGGTGGGTGGGGGCAGAGGCAGAGAGGAGAAGAGGAGTGCAATACCTACTCCTGCTCTCACTCCGGACAAAACCAAAGTCTGATTTGGAGAGCTCCCCCACACCAGGATCAACTGGGGAGTATTAATGGATTCGGAGTGGATCAACTGATGGCTATCGTGTTTCGCTGTTATGACTCAGTGTATTCTGACAAACCCAACACACATCTACATGTGCACTGTGGTGCAATGCAGATGTTTACAGCCATGTGTGGTTCATGACATTTTTAAGGGAGAAGTTGGCCCAGTAATCAAATTAATACAATCTAAATTAATTTGATTCCATTAGTGATACAGTTAGGGACTAGAATGCAGCAAATGCTACTGTATGCTCAGTTTGTATGGCATATTCATGGCAGGTTAAGGTATGGAAGGATAATGATTTTATTTCGGTAATTAAAATCTAGCACAACAGCAGCAACAGAGCAAGCAATCTCAAAGCCACATATAATAATTAAGTTTATGATATTCAGAAATGCTGCATTATGCATGTAAACTGACACATCTTTGTGTTTCTGAAGTAACTTTCTGATCAGACTCTTAATCTGTTTTCAACCTTCTCTATCCTTTTTCAACTTAAACTACACAGCAAGCATATATAAAATATATTAATGTTAAGTCTTATTGATAATTACAACAACAACAAGGGCCTTTTTATAGCACAGACTGCATCGTGATTTGAAACATTTCATTTTGTAGCATAAGTAACACATTCACCAAATATATCAGATGTGTAGATATTATAATGCATCATAATTACTTGTGTAATAACTGATTTCTGTTAGAAACATTAATCATTTAATTAATTAAATACAACAGTAATACTGCCTCAACAATAATTAACTCTTGGCTGAGAAACTCATCCTAGATCAATTGTGCAAGTAATTATGTTCAAAATCATAATGTTTGTGTTTGACTTTAATAAATCATGGCACAACATCACATACAAAACACATAATCTAGTCAAATTTAGCCTAGAACAAATTTACAAACCTTTATAGCATTTTACAGAGCAAAACGTTTATTTTATTTTGCTCAAATTTTGTGTTTTATCTGCACATTTAATTATATAAAAATATCTCTCTATCAAGTACATCACAAGATAAAAATATTTAACTTTAAGTTACGCAAATATCTATGATTATGACAATAAATTGACATTATGCTTATCATTTGATTTTGTGTTTAAATTAATGTTATCAAATTGGGCAATGAATGCTTAATGACAGTCACAAAAATGTAGGTTAAATTAACTAAGTATAGATAGAGGTATAGAGTATAAGACTTATCACTATAAGAGTGATCAAATTATAGTAATCAATGTGTGATGAATTTAGTACATTAGAACAACTTCATATAAAATGTTCAATTTAGAATATGAGAGAGGGTATACAATTATTGTGCATTTAATTAAAACATTTTTAACAGCTTTTACAAATAAAACCTATTAATAAAATGTAAGAAGGCATGATCCCCAAGATTTAACAATTCTCAGAATGTAAAACAGCTGTCACTGAAATAACTGGGACACCCACTCCCATCAACTGATATATGCCCAAAACATAATTCATAAATATACCAAAGAGACCCAGAATATAACCTAATTTGTAAATTATGTTTTACATGCATAGAATCCGAATCAATCAAATGTATTTTAATCTAAAATAGACATAATAGTCTACTGTTGTTGTCTAAATGTTGATTACAGCACCCCTTTGAACACACTACAATAGACAAGTAGCAAAAACATAAACACTGGGACCTACACACAAAACACAACTAAAATCACACAGTCTAAAACCAAGCTAGGAGCTGCCAGCAGGCCCACAGGTGAAAGAAGTTCCTGTTCATGGACCTTCTTGATAACAAACTAAATCTAAATATCAGTTTGGTCATTCCCCAAGCTGCCACTACCTTAATGACATATATTTTACATCAAAGACATCAAAGAATGCCTAGTTGACAGATAAATAATTATCAAATAGTGTATTATGAAACTAATTTAATAAAGAATGCATAAGATGAGATCTGTGCATCACAGATTATTGCAATATCTTTTCAATAGAGTATGTGAATAAACTCCATTGTCAAAAAACACATTCGAAACTTGCATGAATTTCATAGAAATTAAATTACATGGATAAAGACAAAGAATATTCTACAGCAAATCAAAAGGTTTTGCAAAAAATGAATTGGAGAATGAAATAATAACTTTTTTTTAGCTAGCAATGTGAGAACAAACTTTGTGAACAACAACCAGACTTTGTAGCTGTTGTGTAAAAGAAAATGGTGTAAAATGGCAATCACTTCAAAATTGCTACAAATTCAAAAGCAATTTTGAATTGATTGCCATTTAAAAAAAAAATTTACATCAGTCAGTATCACCTCTGCTTAACAGAAAACATTCATATACTGTCTTCTTACAATTACATTTTTCACACACCCATGCTCACCCTACATCTGCACACACATTTCACTCATTCTGCAGCATCTAATAATTAACACCTGTAGCTAGCAGTCATCTTACTTCAACACAACTAAGCCATGGCCAGAAACACTTTACGCACATTTAAATAAGCGTGCAAGATGTCAGTGTCAGACTGCAAATTGCAGCCAGAACAGGGCATAGCCTACATATGAGCGTCTGGTTCATTCAATTGTTACAGCCATGCTTTTTGGCCCTGTAGGCTAATCGTTGAGTGCAGCAGGCCGCAAGACTCCATGGGCCATCATGGCAGCCATTATGAGGCTCTCTCAAACATTTCCATGGCCTACGTGCGCATTTCTGTGGGGAGTGGCGCAGTTGTGTAGCATATATATAATCCAACAACTACCCTACGGAATGCCACACAACCGAGTCAATCTGATAAACATATGAACAAACACTTGACCACCTTTGTATTGTTATTATTGTTATTCCTGTGCAACACAGCAAACGGACGAGGGCTGTAACAGGCTGCTACAGGAAAGTCTCCCATGTACTAGGAGGAGAGGGGGTGTGGAATCACATAAAGAACTGGTCACGTGTCCTCCACAAGGGGCTTGAATATTTACCTTTTAGTCACGCAATGTACTCTTTCTGAGAGCCACGCGTTAGGCCTCATAATGAAAATATCAATGTCTATTATGTAAAGTATAGTCTGTATAGCTACAATCGTGGATGAATGTTTTACGTATATAGCATAATGCAGTTTATATTCAATTATATGATATAGGCTACAGGCATTGCCTGTAAACTGCAAATGAACATAATAGCCCGTGATGTAGGCTAATTTAGATGTATACACAGAATGATAAATAAAATGGGCCTAATTGGAATTTTCGCGTAACCCATGGATTAATAAACAACCTACCCCTCAGCTTTCTCACTCTCTCATGCACGCGCGCACGCACGCACGCACGCACGCACACACACACACACACACACACACACACACACACACACACACACACACACACACATTACACACACACATTACACATGCACACAGTCTCATCATGTGCATCTCAGAATGCAGTGCTGTAGTGATGACACAAAGTTTGTACAGTACGTGCATTGCAGAATGTGTAAAGTGTAGCTCATGGGAGTTGGCTACCAATAAGCCACATGTATCTGGGACTTTATAATTTGGTGTAGATCCATGCAGAGTGCCCAAAATGGGATTGGCCTAAACACAAATCACACATTCTGTAACGTGTGTATGTTGTTCAGCATATGCTTTTTTTTTTCTCCTTCTCTTTTTTTTTTTTTTTTTTTAAATCAGAATTTAAATTCTTACATCTCCAGTGACAGAGAGCAACAGCCTCATGGGCAGATGAAATGAAAGGTAGTAAAGAGAGAAAAAAGGAGGGGGGGGCTCCTCCCTGCTACATTACATATTTCACAGTGGCAGCCACAACAACCATATGGGAAAGGAAAAAAAACATAATAGCATGACAAAAAAAGTGTATCAGATGCATTATTAGGCCTACCTTAGTTTTTTGGGAACAGAGTAGTCTACCTCTATCACCTTTCCGTGCAATTCAACTTTACCTGTAGGGACGAAATTGATATTGTAACATTAGCTCCAACATGAGACAACAATGAGCACACACACACACACACACACACACACACACACACACACACACACACACACACACACACACACACACAGAGCGATATAAGCCATTGTCAGAGTGCATCATGATGGTGTGCCCACTGACATGATTGGTATAGGCCTACTGTAACACTTATAATCACTTCACAAGTAGGTGTCTCACATTCAGCATGCAACAGTAGCCCCGAAACAACCTCCAATGGACTGTCACTTATATTGTGGCGTGGTGGGCAAAGCCGTTACGGTTTGATTAAAAAACATTGTGTTAAAATTTGTGAGTCACATTTCAGGAAATCGGCGCCAAAAGCTTGATAAGCTTATAGTATGGGGGGAATGGGCAGCCATGCTTTCCACTCCCACAACCCTCATTGCAATGAGAGTATTTTTTTTTCTTCTCCCCAGTAAAGAATGCAAGATCAAAGAAGAGAGGCTTTGAAAGAAGAATGACCTGTTCTTATAGGTATGACTTATTATTCGTGTTGACAAAGCTCGGATGAGTTGTTGCACAAGGTTGGGCCGACAACATGTTTTCGTTTTTCGTTACTATTATGTGTAAGTGGCCTGGCGTAGCACGGAACGGGTCTCTCACCTCGTCCCCCCCAGCTACCTGTTTATTAGCTCTTTCCTCCGGACCCCCATCACCTACCTCCAAGACACCTCGTAAAAACATACCCAGGCATCATAGGAACATGGATTTGGCAAGTTTTTTCCGGTTACTTTGGTATGTTCTTTTCACAAAAATCAAGATAAAAAATAAGTGAAAAATAATTATGCCTACCCGAACATCAGACCATCCCATATATTCCAATGGGTGATTGCAAAGTAGCGCCCCACAGTATCGGAATCTCACAAATATATAGGTATTACAAGTTAATTACACGACGAGTGCTGTTTTCTTTTGCCATACAGGCTACTATACCACTGAGTCTATTCTATGGTGCACAATTTACGCAGTTTTGTTTGACTATGACTGAGCGTTAATCTAAACTCTGGCAGTGATGTGATCGTAAACCGAACACTGTCCCGAGCGAAATACTGGTAAGGCAAAGCTTATATGATTATATCACATTTATTTACTCCTATCGTTGCTATGGTCTGTCCATTTCTGAGTTGGTGTGCATTTCTGTCACTGCAGCATCATCCTTGTAGTCAAGTCCGCACTTACCAGAAAGAGTCTCAATAGCTTTTATGGCCCAATTCTGGTCGGGGAAGTCCACAAAAGCATAGCCGGATTTCAGTAGGACCTGATCGGCCACTGGAAGCTTCCTCTCGTCAAAGAGCTGCTTCAAGTCCTCGACAGTGACCGAAGGACTTAAATTGCCAACATATAGTTTGCTCATGATCTAAAGGAAAAATCTCGATATGGTATCAAATCTAGAGAGACGAAATTCAGAGAAGTAGAAAAATAACAAAAAATAAAATAAAAAATAAAATAGAAAAAAAAAATTGCTTGAAAACAGCAATCACCCCCCAGATATTGGCTAGGCGACCCCCAGCACCAACTCTGCCCTGGTCAAACTCTTTTAACTGGGATTGAAAAAAAAGTGTCGTTACGACGCTACTCCGGAGCCAACAAGCGCCGCCTCTAAATAAAATGTGCCTTAAAATATCAGAAAAATTGTTTGGAGGTGCATGTGGGCTTGAGCACTCGTGCTTCAGTATAGAAAGTGCATTAGGGTAAAGTGGCATGATGATCATTGGGCAAATTCAGCAAGGGTTGGGCTAAAGGCAGAGGGGTTATTTCATCAAATCATAAGGGCCGTGCCTTGGGTCTCTAGGCTACGGCATGAAAAGACTACTGTCTGGGGAAAAAGGTCCCGTGCTGCCGTTGTCACCATAGGCTACTGTAGGACACTTATCCATATAGTTTGCCTTTTAAATTATGTGCAATATGGATTTGACTACACAGGCCAACGTCTCTAGGCTACTAATCCAACTGCTGCTGAGATCATAAGGTAGGCTATAGCCTATCTCTCAGTCTCATGACAATTTCTCATTGTGTTACTGTTAGCTAACCTACATCATGTATGGCGGTATTAAATGATGAATATTAAATGAATGATTCCTACTTGAAGTGCCTTATCAATCTCAAATTTCATGACTGATACAGAGGTTAGTGAAACTTGTCCTCCTCACTAGTCACACTCACTTTAGTTAGGTTTATGGTGCATGGCACCATATTGCTTGACAAGTCAATGATTTAATAATCAGTAGGCTATAGGCCCACTGTCATGTCAAGTAGCCTTTATTACTTACAGAATATTACAGAATATGACTGATTTATGGCATACAAATTGCCTTTAGGCTTTTTCTGATGGGACCTTCAAATTATGGTACACTATCAATTTGGTACAGGACATGTGATGGGTTTTTACACAAGACATGCTACAGTTTTTTATATATTGTATGGGTGTATAGATGGGTGTAGAACCTTTTCAGGCAGTGAGCACCCAAATTAATCATATTTGAACTGGGGACCCCCCAGGTAAATATTGTGAAAATAGCAGATCTACAAGCTCACAACTCCTCGCACATGTTTTGCCCTTTTCTTATATTACTTGACAATTTGGCCAATGTTTGACCATGCAGTTTTTATAGTGTAGTTTGTTGATTACTTTTTATGCTGTAATGGTAAGTTATTTTAGGTATTAAAAAGGTCTTAAAGGTCCTTTAATTGTCATTTCACTGTCATCTGGGGACCCCCCCCCAAAAAAAAACAACATATGGGGGTCCCGACCCACAGGTTGAGAACCACAGACATAGGCTACACTAGGAGTATGTTCTATGGGAGGAGCCTTTGCAGTCCTTTACTCTTCATTTGTCTCTGTGACTTGCATGTGCCTTGGAACATTACTGCCACCCCACTGTTGCGGAGAGATTGCCTATGGTAGAGTAAACCCCATAGCCTGGAGGGACGATCGCGCTATGATTGGATATTTGGTTGTCAAGCAACCGCTAAACGCGCCTGTACACAGTATCAACAACACATGACGATTGACGGGACAACTTTAATAATAATATCATTATTTTAAAGAATAAAAACATAGAGACAAATGTGTCAAATTGTGTTGTAAATGTAGACTGTAAAATACATTGGATGTTCCTGTATTTTTTCCGAGATCTCGAAAGAGGTGCAGATAAGCTTTATACAGACTATTTTGGGGTGTGTGTAAACATAGTATCTAGAACTAGTGTGTGCAAAGTAATGACTAGGCTACTTATGTTTACATAAAACGCACAGCGGTTGCCTGACAACCAACTTTCCAATCACAGCGACATTGTCCCCTCAGGCTATGGGATATATAGTCTTAATCACTGCCATTTAATAAAACGACAATTCGACAAACTTCATTGCATTTCTTGTTTACATCAGAGGGTGAATGGAAGGATGTTCGAACTATGCGATATTTACAAAACAACTCATCTTGTTACTTTTTTGCTGATATGCAAACACAGTGATGTCCTAACTTATAGTCTGACAACACTTGTATTAGCTACTTTAAAAGTACATACAAATAAAAACAGACAAATGTGGAGCTGTATTACATTCTAAAGCTAGACAACAAATATGTCCATGGCAGTTTAAGTGACAGGGGTTGAAGGTGGTTAAAGGGACTTGCATGCTTGTCTGGGACGCCGTCCATGAGAGTGCGTGGGTTTGATTAGGCTATGCTGTTTTCACATTTTCTTCCTAGCAGCACTGCGGTATTTAATTAAAAAAAACGAATGACCAATGTTTGTTTACATTTTTTGTATTTGTGTAAGTATTTAATTTACCAAAAGTATTATTAATTGATTATGCATCATTGTATGTATACAATAAACTGAAAACTAAACGAGTCAAATCCATTGAGCTATTATGGTCAAATCTCATTGGTGATGGATGGTCAGGGACCCTCACTGAGGGTGCAGTAGGTCAAGGAACACTGATATTTACACATTGAAATCAGCTAGGGCAGGGAGTCTTTATGTCCATTAGGGGGTGGTGCTGTCCTTCAATCCGTCACCACCAGACCAGAGAAGCAGTGCTCATCATCATCCAACATGAATGGAACTCACATTCATCAGTTTCAAATGTTCAGTGAGACTTAAGATCCTGAAAAATAATGCATATATAGTGAAGCATACAAAAAATATTTGTTAGCGGTTGGTAAGTCAATCGTATATGGGTCTAAATCAATTTACATGACAATGACACATTTTCCAAGGAGAATAAGCCAACAATGTTGCCTGTAACTATCATCAAAAAAGCCCTATAGCACATCCCCGCAATGATAATCATCATTCTCTAAATGGAAAACAAAATGGGCTTAATGAAAGTCAGCTTCAAGCCAGTTAATTGTAACTTAAGGTTTCTAAGAGATGTATCTGAATTTGTCATGTTTTTGCATATTTTTTCATTTCAACCTTACTTTAGCATAGTGACCACAATCACACTTGTACAGGACACACTGTACCAACACCAGGGATTGCAGTAGGGACAGTTAATCACTTCAACATTTAGATTTAGCCTATATAATAATGACATGTCCATACAAAATTGGGACAAACCACTTTAACCCTAGTGGTTAATCAAGGGCATATTGGATGTCAGAACTTTACTTGCCTTGACTAACTTGTAGGCTTAATCTTAGTTTTCTGAAACTTTGCTAACTCATTACATCTCAAATAATACCAATGCAAACTCTATTCAAATGTCTTCAGACGTTAGATATTGAATCTTCATGTAGTCTTTGCACCAAAACCGCAGGGATATATTTTGTAGTGAAAAGTAACTAATCCAGTAAATCTTTAGGTAAACAGTGTCAGGCAACATCATTTCAGTAGTGCATACTGCAGATCTATAAGTAAACCTTGTTTTCAATTATAATCAAGTTATTATGAAATGCCAACTGGACAGAGGTAAAAGAATTAAAGTAGAAATAAAGTTAAAGAGACAAACCTTTAGAAACACTGACATCTTCCTTTAATCACATACACACAATGGACTGGAGAACAGAAATGTCTCGATTCGAATCGACAAATTCGACAAATTGGTATGTCAGGTCTGCCACAGAAAATAAAAATAAAATAAAAAATAAAACAAATTATAAACACAACAGGACAGCTCAACTAATTTATATTGACATAGGTAATCTCAATACAATTACACATATTGGGACACTTGCTAGCTAAATTACACCTGTATAAATCAAAATTTCCTATTTTTGAAGAGGACGATTTTGCCATGTACACCAGTAGGATGGGTTGATACTTCGACTGTGCTTTTCAATAACGGCCTGTGAAATGAAACACAATTAATGGGGAAATCACTACACTACTACACTACTATTTGAATGCTCCGTTGAACTATCATATATGTATATATATCATATTTATACATATGATAACGTTTATAAAAAGGTACTTACGAGGAGAGTAGGATCGTGATCGTGAACGGGACCTATAGGCCCCGCCCCCTCTGTAGTATGGTGAAGGAGATCGCCTTCTGAAACAAGAAAACATAAAAATTAACATAAAAATTACTTAATTTGTGCACAGCTCAGAAGAAAATGCTTTGGGAATCCAGAGAACAATCTCTTGAGAATTACGGTGGCTATCACCTGTAGGATCTGCTGTTGTAGTAGTCCCTGTCATCATAACGATCATAGCCACCTCTGTCGTATCCACGATCGTAACCACGGTCGTGGTCCCGTGAATGGCGGTGTGGGCCACTTGGGCCACCTCCGCCACTAGACCAAAGATAAATCATGTATACATTTTCCATACTACAGATTGATCAAAAGTCATGCAAGTGCTAACAGCGTAAGAGTGTATGAGTGCATGTGTGTGCGTGTGTGTGCGTGTGTGTGTGTGTGTGTGTGTGTGTGTGTGTGTGTGTGTGTGTGTGTGTGTGTGTGTGTGTGTGTGTGTGTGTGTGTGTGTGTACAGTGTGTACAGTGTGTGTGTGTGTGTGTGTGTGTGTGTGTGTGTGTGTGTGTGTGTGTGTGTGTGTGTGTGTGTGTGTGTGTGTGTGTGTGTGTGTGTGTGTGTGTGTGTGTGTGTACAGTGTGTGTGTGTGTGTGTGTGTGTGTGTGTGTGTGTGTGTGTGTGCGTGCGTGCGTGCGTGCGTGCGTGCGTGCGTGCGTGCGTGCGTGCGTGCGTGCGTGCGTGCGTGCGTGCGTGCGTGCGTGCGTGCTCAAGCACGCACATGTGACTTTGTGCGTGCTTGTGTGGCTAGCAGTTAGAATATGGATGTATTAAGAGTTAGAAAGGGGAAAGTGAAGGTCTCGAACCAAGTGGACTAAATGGATGATTATTTTGATCATTATGTGAATGGGATTCCAGGGGTGTGCCTCATTAGTGTATTCATAGAACCTGGCTGGCATACTAAATGAGGGCAAAGATAGCGGTTCTTTGTAGCTCTGGTAGTGCACTTTAAACATTTCTCCTGTTAATAAAAACTGCTTCACAAAAGCGTTTTACATGCATTGATTACACAGACTATCAAGAGGTTCCACATTTTCTTCAATAAACATATCCTGGTTGATGAGGTGCATTCACATTTGACATAACAATATTATTTAGAATTACGTGATTCTATATTAATATGAATGGGTGGTCATGATACGTCAGGGGTCTAGTCTGTTTCTATTCGCCCGTTTGCCAGAAAAGCTTGCAGCTTACAAGAAAAAGAAACCAAAAATACAGTACACAGGGAAGACATTTTACACATCATGGTGCAGAGCAGAGGTTCCCAACCCACGATTCCCAGACAGTTGCCAGGCCGGGGGACATGTACTATCAGGCCGAGAGAAGGCAGCCTAGATTTCCTAGTTATATGCACAGGCGAACAATTCTGTTGCATGACAGTGACATCACTGACGAATCCTTGGTATTTTTATAACCAACATCGAGCATGTGGTGTACGTATGTCCATGCTCGATCTCACTGTTGCACGATGACAGTGACATCATTGACAAATCCTTGGTATCTTTATCCTAGTCTTTTCAACCAGCATCGAGACTCGAGCATGCGCCGAGGTATGCTGTCACTGACTAAAAGCTGTATTTTCTCACGGTACTGAAATAATAGCGGGATTATTATTTAATGTCAACATTCAAGTACAACTATCAAAAGGTGTAACCCAGATAAAGTAATGCATCACTCTGCAAGTTTAATTATAGTTTTCCACCTGTCCAAAGTCATTTCTGAGACTGAGACATTAAATAAATATGAGTTAACATTACCTTTATAATTGTCCTCTTGTGTATATAACTCCATAGCTCAATTGTATAACATGATAAACATCGTATAATGATATACAGTATAATAATATATAAATAGTAGTCAACTTCTGTTTTGGTTTGGTTGGGTTTAAGCAGACACCCACCGGTCCATTTCATGAACTGTGAGCCGGTCCGAGGTAACAGAAAGGTTGGGAACCCCTGGTCTAGACTAGAGGATTAATGTTGACTCCATAGACAAATGAAAAACAGAAAAGACAACAAAATCCATGGCACTGCCTTTAAGAAGTGATAAGCATCCAGGGTTCTCTATCCTTACTATAATCCTTACTATAATTCTACAAACCTCTGTCTGTCTGACCAGGTTTTTCTCCTCAGTGCGTTCAGCAATTGATCTGAACTTGCACATAGGCAATGATCATTACCATGTGCAGACACTCTGAATGATACTTTTCACCTTTTCCCAAATTGAAGCTGTTTAATAGCGTTTTTCCAAAACTGTTTAACTCTACGCCAGAGTTTTTGTCGTTACTACGCATGTGTGGCCAAGTACGCATGCATGCACGGCCATGCACGGCAACAGGGTCCCCAGAGTATGCTAGATGTTGGTGCTAACAGCGTTAGCGTATGTTGTTTACTCATTGACATTGATACAATGTCCACGACGACATGCAGCAGAGGATTGGGTCTGCGTACCCCCAAGTGGTCCGCAAAGCATTCGCTGGGGGTCCACGACTCCGGGCCCACAGACCCTCAAATCATTCGCTGGGGGTCCGCGGCTCCGGGTCCACGGACCCCTGAAGCATTCGCTTGGGGTCCATGACTCTGCGACGACCTCACTCACGGTTGCAGAGAAAAGCCTCTCTCTGTCAATCACAACGCGTGGACCTGAACTGTGTGTGTGTGTGTGTGTGTGTGTGTGTGTGTGTGTGTGTGTGTGTGTGTGTGTGTGTGTGTGTGTGTGTGTGTGTGTGTGTGTGTGTGTGTGTCTTTTGATTACAGCCTTCCTAACCAAAGTGCTAACATATCATCAGCTAGAGCAGACCATCTCTCAGCTAGATGTAAACTTTTGATTTTTATCTTTGGTAGTCTAGGGCACGTGCACAAGTTGGTTGTAAGGGGCCTGCAAATGGCCGGCCTCTCCAAAAGGAGGGCTAAACAATTAGAAAGGTACTGCTCAATATCAGCTATTATAGGAAGCCGCTCAATTTGGAGGAGGCGTTGCTTCCTTTACCCATGATTGTTGTCCGCTGTGTTCGACAAGTATGCCATCTTTTGTTTTGTATGTAACGTTGCTCTGCTTTACATGCGCTTTGTAACTAACTGTTTTCCCTTCATCTGACTGCACTGGCAGTGTTTATGTCCTTTGTACATCCTGTACTTCTTATTATGTGGACATAAATAAATATTTCAAATGTGTGTGTGTGTTGTAACTGACGCAGCTAAGCAGACATCGACCCATAGGAACACACGCCTTGCCCATACATAACTAAAAGTCTGCAAATACTTTGCCTGGGCACATCCCCAGGTAATGCAGCATTCACTGCGGGTCGACCTGCCTACAAAATAAAATAATAATAATCGTTCACCTGAATGGTGCTACTACTTTGTTTAGGGATGTTCAGCAATACAAATGCTATGCATGTACACAGTGCACCAAACACTGCACATACTATGACTGCTCATATCCGCTGGTATGGACTAGTGGAAGATAATTAACCATTAGCTACTGTCAGCCTCGAGCGTAGGCCTAGTGGCCTACTATTCCACAGAGAACTTACTATGTTGGACGGCCCATGTATATTCCAGGGGTTGGTGTGTGAGGTCTTTTCGTGATGGAGAAGTCCACCCTGATTCTACGGCCATCTAGTTCCATGCCATTGGCTCGTTCCTTAGACTGATAAGGCACACAGATGCTTATTACAGCTCCATACATCTCAGGTTTCTGGTACAGAACACACTTTAGGAAAGAGTTTGACAATGTTCTTTGCCGTTTATAGAATTCCTACCTCTTTAGCATCTTCTCTCTTCTCGAAGTACACAAAAGCAAAGCCCCTGGATCGCCTGGACTGCTGGTCGTAGACGATGGACACATCTGCCAAGGGGCCATATTTAGAGAAGACTTCCTTCAGATCCCTCTCTGTGGTGTACAAGCTCAGGCCAAAAACTCCCAGGCAACAGTTAGGGTCTGGATTTGCCTGCAATTTTAAGCATTCATTAAGGAGACCACTATTTTTCAACTATTCATATTAGTCAGACAATCATTGCACAATCTCTGCAAAAGAAACTGTATTGGCCATTTTGATTCTGTGTACTGGAAATACAACGATTTGCTGGACACTGTGGCCTAGCCATTGCCTTTCAACTTTCCTTCTTGGAGAAATAATTTCATATTCACTCAATTTAACAAGGACCTTAATATACAATATACAGCATGTCCACATGTCAGTACAGATGTTATTTAATTATTACTGAACAATGGACATAAAACGTCTCTATATTCTGCAATGACCTACAGTATGCAATTACATGTACATTTTCAGCTCATTTACACTAACGAAAACATTTATATGTTCAGGAGGATGTAGGCCTACAGTATGTATATAGAACACTAACTTCAAAATCAAGCTAGGCTGTTAATGCTATACTAAATTAAGCACCAACCCGGTTGCCAATGTGCCTGCGGCGGTTGGACATGGGCGAGCGGCTATGGCTGCGGTGGCGACGCTCTCCGCTGTAGGACCTGCTACGAGAGTGGCGTCGGTTGGACCTTGAGCCGGAGCGAGATCGGCTGTTGTGTCTGCGTGAGCCGCGGTGGGAGTGAGACCTGTATTAGGGGAATTGGTTTCTTCATTATATATTTTTTAACCACTAGTTGCAGTTCGCACATCCAAACTTGGTCAGAAATATAAATGTTTGACCAATAATGCCCCTGTCAAGTATTTCTTTCACCCAAAAAACATCTATAAAGGAGTTTTATAGCACCTTGAACTTGGCTCTGTCTGTGCCCTCATTAACAATTCCAGGATCTATTAATTATGCCACACCTGCAGGAACAACCCCTCATGAATATGCTAATATATCACATCCCTGGAATCAACATGCAGAACCCCCCACAATAATAATAATAAATAAGTTATACATTATCAATTGCAGTGATAGAATAAAGGTTGTATTCTGTGCAAACTTTAATAGAATAATAACAGTGTGCGTGTGCGTCTGAAGCCTGTCATGTTATATTGGCCATTAACTGAGCCTAGAAGGAAGTCAGCTGGGTTTCTACACAATCACAGCCGACAACGAGCGAAATGGCTTGGCACAATCAAGTTACCATTCAATTATACGCAGCGATCTGCCTGACTATAGATTATTTCACATGCTTCTGTTTGCTTCCTACTCTTCCTGTAAAGTGGGTGGGTTTGTTGTCCAATCAGAGGCTGGATACATTATGCAGCGCATTGCAGGCACCGTGAGGCACGCTTTGTATATTCAAGCCTTTGAAAAGGATTTGATTGGCGTGTCCCTGGTGATGCGAACGAAGTACCTGAGTCACGTGTCACGTCCAACACCTGCGTTCACAGAGAGGGCGGTCTTAAGGCCAGTTTTGGAGGTAAAAATCCATATTATGGCTTTAGAGAAAAGCAGAGTGCCATAAATCACCAGGATTTTCATAAATAAGCTTCAAAAACATATTAGAAAAACATGATTTTGGGTGGAGTGCGTCTTAAAGCACTGTATTCATCATTGTCTGATGAACAGCAAAAATAGACATCTACAACTACATGCTGATTTTCGTTTTTGTCGTTTTTAAAATCTTCGCCTATAATGATTGCCCAAAATAGGGATGCCAGGTTGAAATTGGTTAATAAAAGTAGCATAATCACATGCTCCTGTTTTACAGCAGCATGGTTGTGGAAGGAGTGCTGTTTGGCTAGAGAGCCTTGCATGTCATCTTCAGATGGTAAATGGTGCATTTATATAAGCGTCTTGCTCAAGGACACTTCGACACTAACTCTGGGGGAGCCCGGGATCGAACTGGCCGCTCTACCGGCCACTCTACCCCTGAGCCACTGCACTGTCCAACTTTGCTAAAAGCGAGGCCTTTGATCCAGTCAGTGAGCATTGGTTTGGACTTACATCACTAACCCAGTAGTAGATATGTCCCAGTGAATGTCACCAAGAGTAATTCCCATGTATTAGAAGAGTACATGCAGACAAAGTGATTCTGATAGTTACAAATGTAGCATAGAGTTAGTCCTGATTGACTTAATTGGCATTAGTTGCGACTCACCCAGACTTGGACCTGGAACGAGAGCGGGATTTGGAGCGGGAGTGCCGTGAGCCCTCTTTGGAGCGGGCAGCCGGAGAGTGGCTGGCAGACTTCCCTGAGCCCCGGGGGCTCACGCTCCTGGATGCGGAGCGTGACTCCTGAACACACACACACCAACATGCTTCTTATCAGAGTCAGTGAAAGGAGATTGGTAGATCTCAAATGTGTCTCTCAATATTTTAGTTTTTTTTTTTTTAAGAAAAGGGCTAGCCTTGGGAGTTGGGACAGTCTTGGAAATAAGTGTTCTCGCTTTAACATGTTTTCCTCTGGATTCTCTTCTGTTTCAGTTTTTTTTATATATTATGTGTTGTTTTTGATAGTACATACATAAAATCAATTAATCAATCAATGTGTGTAATGTAGAACAGAGAACTTAGAGTTGTGGATTTAGGACTACGTGTTATTTGTTTTGGAGTAGACATGGATACCATGACAGTAATATCATAAAAAATAGCCTATGCATAAAAATAAATAAATAAATCTGTCAGGTGAGAATATTAATGATTTAAAATTCAGTTTACATTGTAATCTGTAAAAAAATAACAAAAAAAAACATGCAGGCATTTGACAAACATACTAAAAATGAGTGACCTTATCCCAGATTACTTCCTTAACTTCATTTGTGTAACTTCTTTCTTCAAATGCCTTAATTCTTCTTACTTCCCCATACTTCACACATTGCCCACCACTTCTTCCCTCGTCATGTTTTAGCATGCATTCACACATCTGAGCTTCATATTATTGAAAATAAACTTGACATGAGACTTCTTCCGCATTTTTCTTCTTCCAACCTTAACCTTTATGAAAAAGAAAGGATGAAGAATATATGACTACAAACATAACTTGCAACCCCTTTTCAACTTAAAATGTGTTAATGTGTGATCTTGTTGCATGCATGGGAGCACATAGACATTAAAACTTCAACATTGTTATGTAATATTATTTTTACAAAATACACAATTCTATAAAAACCTATATGGGAAAATAAACCGTACATGAAATAAATTGCACTCTAGTGTGATAATGACATTTATAGTAATCAGTGGTGCAAAGTAACTAAGTACATTTACTCAAGTACTGTACTCAAGTACAGTTTTGAGATATTTTTACTTTACTTGAGTATTTCCAATTTTCTGTACTTTTACTTCTACTCCACTAGGCCTACATCTCAAGAGGCAAATATTATACTTTTAATCCACTACAATTATTTGAAAACTTTAGTTACGAGTTACTTTGTAGATTTGGATTATTATTACAAAACATACATTAACCACTTCAGGCCTATACACATTTTGGCCATTTGAAAATAGCCGATGCCTCGCATTGTGACATTGTGAGCTTGTAGCTCTGCTATTTTCAAAAGATTTGTATACATTTGAAAACTTGTGAAATGGGACATTCTGCAGAATGAATAGGCTACTTTCTACTTTTGGTATTTGAATTTTGATACCAATACTTTTGTACTTTAACTCAAGTAAATTTTGAATTCCAGACTTTTACTTGTAACAGAGTATTTCTACAATGCAGTATTGATACTTTTACTGAAGTAAAAAAAAATGTTGTAATTTTTCCACCACTGAAAGTAATGCCTTAAGCCAACACCATGGCCAGAAACTGCTGCGCCGTGCGTAATCAGAGTGCGTAAAGAGAACCGGGCATGTCCTCCTACCCATTAGGCTATAAATACTATAGTTGCCTAGCGTTACAACCAGTGTTGCCATGTCCGCTTATTATAAGCGACTTGACTTTTGACTTGTTTTTCTGTAAATTGCTTGTAAATATTGGTAGTTGTTGCGGGTTGCGTTTTTTTGGGGCTTGTTTCATAATGTTGTTTAAACCAGTGTTTCTCAAACATTTTCAAGTCAAGGAGTGGACCCCCCAAATTAATATTTGTCTGCGGACCCACCCCATACAAGATTTGTGTTGTTAAAATGTTTCAAAAATATTCCACATTTCTTTTCTAAATAGCAGATCTACAAGACACGTTGTGAGCTTGTAGATCGGCTATTTTCAAATAGCCAATGTCTTATGTTTAAAGCCGGGCGAAGGGCTCGCATCTTTTGGGCTTGTTTTCATAGACTTGGTTGCTTGTTTCTCTCGAAAAACCTGGCAACACTGGTTACAACGAGACAGTACATTAGTTACCTATGGCGTGAACGTTACATAATGTACGGTAACTCACCACAGGATGAAACAGTATCACTAATATGTGAATGCTGTAGGTTTAATGTTTGCCATTACAAAACATGGCGACTGGGCCTTAAATTGGGCCTATACTAACGCTAAGCTAAATATAAAATATCAAATGCACAGTGGATCGTCTATTAATCTAATTAACCAAACCTAAAATTTTGTTCATAAACAACATTCAACCACGTCCTTTCAATATCTCCTCTATCGGTCTAATAACGGGACGTGGGGGCGTTTCACAGCATTAATAACGTAAAAGGATCAAACATTGCTTTTGTTTTTTTGTTTTTAGCCAATGATGACAACTGGTTAAACAAGCCTAAACAGAATGCATACGCACCCGATCGTATCCCTTCTCGTTATTATCGCTCATCTCTTGCAGCCTATAGAATAAATAAATAAAAACGAGACGTGGACTCTTTTTTTTGATCGTCGCTAACCAGCTGTAGCTGTATGTTCCAGTGTTGCCAGATTTTGTGAGTGAAATAAGGAACAAGGTCTATGGAAACAAGCCCAAAAGAAGCAACGTATTGGCTACACATGAGCACTTAAAACACATTGGCTATTCCTATTTGACTTGAAAATGTTTGAAAACCGCTGGTTTAAACTACATTGGGAAACATACCCAAATAAGCAACTACACTTAAAAATAAGCCCCAAACCGCAACCCGCAACTACCAATATACAAGCGAGTTGAAGCGACTTTACAGAAAAACAATCCCAACGTCGCTTATAATAAGCGGACATGGCAACACTGAGCAGCACACGCCCGCTCCTGCTCCTGGCTGCTTTCCTCCCCTGGGATCGCTTGTCAAAAACCAAACCAAACCAACACACAGTGGTGGGAAAAGTATTCAATTTTTTTACCTAAGTAAAAGTATCAATACTGCAATGTCAAAGTAGAAGAGAAAAAAGTAAAAGTCCGGAATTCAAAATGTACTTGAATAAAGTACTAAAGTATTGGCATGAAAATATACGTAAAGTACCAAAAGTAAAAGTAGGCCTACTCATTGTGCAGAATATCACATTTCACAAGTTCAAAATATGTTTAAAAAAATCTCACAATGCCTCGCATCGTGACACAATGTGAGCTTGTAGATCTGCTATTTTCAAATGGCTGAAATATGTATGTATTCTAAATCTACAAAGTAATTGTAGATAGTAGTAAGTAAGTAAGTAAGTAAAAATTGTAGTGGAGTAAAAACATGATATAGTGGTAATTCCCCCAGTCCCTTTCTAGTGAGTTGAGTTGGTTCGGTTGGAGTCCAATTTCCACATTTAGTGTTGGTGTTGTATTTTCAAATAGGTCCACCCACAAAATAAAATAGGTTTTTAAGTGTTTAAACTGTTCCTCAATTTGCTGAGTACCCCCTGGAACACCCTCAAGCACAGAGTGCCCGGGAGTGCCACACTTGTCACTTCTTAGTGTGTTAGTTGAACCCAGAGTTCATTACATTATTATGAGGATGGCTTGAAAGATGTAAGCTATGTGTCATCATCTCTGCCATTGTGTCTCACTCTCATCAATCACCGTGCCATAATGGGCATAGGCTAGCCTACATAGCCCTGTGCTACCACTTCCTGACTAATTTGTCTCTCTCTACCTGTAGGCATACATTATTAGCTTCCTTCATAGTAGCCAACCAGACAAATCTGCCTGAGAAATAGAAATGAGAAATAGTTAGTCTGTCATTAGTCTGGCCATGCCAGCCTACCTTTGCAGCTACTCACTTTAGACAGTGAAAAGCAGGAGACAAAGTCAGGAAGAAAAAAAACACGGTTGTGTTTTCAGATGATGTTCTTGTGTAAAACATAATTGAGGTTGAAAATCACTTTTCTTTTGTGGCAACACTGGTAAGACCCTGTGGCCTATATAGTATAAATTAGTAAGAGTTTAACAGCTGCTGGATATTGTTCACTGTGACAGTAAAAGAACGAAGAAAAACACAAAGCTGTCATTTACTGTTAATATGTGTGCGCTACACAGGACAGATAAAAGCTGTTCACATGAGGCAGTAGCCTATTATTAATTCAATGGACAAATACAAAGCATGCATCTTATTTTTTAGATGCAAGTGAACATGCTAAAATGATCTGTCACTTGTGATTAGACTGTCCCAGACTGAAAAGTATCACGTTAAGTCCTCTATGTGGCCCAGATTAGATTCATATCAGAATGACAATGATGACCACCTCACTTGAAGTGGATCTCTTCAAGAAACAGCTTAATTCACACAAAAACATGTGAAGAAAGTCACAAATACGATTAAATTCAACCTTCAAAATTTTAAACAAATTAGACCCTTCCTGACAGTTGGAGCTGCCAGATCGTATCTTCACTGTATGATCCTATCACACATTGAGTACTGTTTTACAAACTGGTCTTGCACAGGCGTGACGATCCTAAAACCCATCGAACAGCTCTACAAAAGTGCGCTCAAGGTGTTTGACAGGAAGCCTCACTCTTATCATCATTGTAACATACTCAGGAGGCTCAATTTTTTTAGCTTCGACAATTTCAAAAAGTTCAAACAGGTTGGGGTCATATACAAGACCTTACATGGTCTGTGCCCGCCCCCCCTAAGGGAATTCATTAAAAGGAAGCCTGAAAGAGGAATCAGTACCAGAGCAACCACTCGAGGAGATTGTGAAGTGCCGCACCGGCAAACAACCTTCGGTCAAAATGTCCTCTCAGTACAGGGTTGTGTAGCATGGAATGGCCTTCCTCTACATATAAGGGATTGTGCTACATTTCCATCTTTTAAATTCAATGTGAAAAGATGGTTGCTTGAAAACCAAAGCTGCAACCATTTGTGATCATATTTTAGTTTTTTTTTAGGCTATGTGATGTAATGTAATTGTATTTCACTGTTTGTCTGTTTTCTGATGTTATTGTTTTTATATTTTTATGTTTTCTGTGAGGACTGCGGATGAAAATTAGCATCTTTGCTAAATCCGGTGTATTTACGTTCATGTGACGTTCATTAATATGCTCTGTCCTGTCTAAATAAACAAATAAAGTAAAAGATGCAATAAGCAGACCATCCATCTCTTATGTTTTCTCTTTTTATTTAAAGTGCAAAGCAGCAGAGCGGGGGAGAGAAAAAGATAGAGGGACAATTTGATACAGAAAGTGCAAGGTACAGAATTGGCACCTGTTCGTGCCCGCTAATACATAGGTAGCTGCAGGCATACAGTATAAGCTTGTCCATTTTCAGCCTTGTGACATACAGTACAGTACACCACATTACTAACCTTACTTATTTTATACAACATATAAATTACCAAATACACATTTTAAAGTGTCCTTTAAATTGCCTTGTGTGACAACTTTACACAAAAGTTACAGTTATAAATGATTTGATTTAACTGTTTTGGGTTTCCTCTTTTAATTGAATTGATCCTTCATTACCTGTCCCAAGTTTGGACATGGATCATATCAACAATACCAGACATTATTGCAGAATTGGCAGGTTTAGCAAATGTACATTTTCTAAAACAAAGCCTACCCAAGTAGAAGTTAATAAATTAGTCTCATATAAGCACAGTCTAGAAGGCAGCCACCCCCAAAAAATATAAGTACCCTACTCAGATAATCTGCTTAAGAACACAAGTTGCACTAAATTACTTTTCACGTCTGAGAACAGAGTATAACAGCATTGCACAAGTTCAAGTCCGTTGTCAGTGTGGTTATGGGCATCTGTTGCCATTCTGGATACGCTTATGCCACTTCACCTGGTGGGTGATAAAGAAAAGAAAGGAGTCACTCTTAGTCTAGCCTCGAAGAGCCTGCGAAGAGAAAATCTGCCCTTAGTCAGTGAGTCAGTGAAAATGGGATTTTCTTGTGATGACAATATGGCAACCAAGCCATGGATTTACAGATTACCTACCACAGCTATAGAGTACGTTTATTTTATGGAGATCCATAGCACTGGGTCCATCCCGCTGACCAATGTTAATGTAAGGATCTGGTTTAGGGATTATAGTTGGTCCACCACCCTCAGAGAATGCATACCTGGAACAAGGCATCCATAAAATATGAGTAGTGAGCAACCTAAAAACATGTTGCCCTGTAGAACATCAAGGGCAATTTATTCAATATCACGCACGCACGCACGCACGCACGCACGCACGCACGCACGCACGCACGCACGCACGCACGCACACACACACACACACACACACACACACACACACACACACACACACACACACACACACACACACACACACACAAACACACACACAGACTGTACACACACACAAACACACACACAGACTGTACATTGTAGCTTCTTTTAAATTATATTGTATTTGTATATAATCTACACAGGATCAGAGGGGCCCATGCTGCTGGAGGAACACCCCCAGCCAGACCTGATTGTTATTCGTATTTATTTGCATTTCATTCAATATGTCTTCCATCTTAATTCACCTCTGTGGCATTAATACAGGTGTCTCTTACCTTCCATAATGCATTACAGAACTGTAGTCATATGCGGTGTTGAGATTGTTTGTCATCTGTTTCTGGAAGTTATGCATACGCTCTACCAAGGAACAAAAAGGATACCACAAATGTTAATGTGTCTATTATTTGCTTTGAAAAATATCTGTAGACAAAACAGAAGAAATGTACATTTATCATAGCACCAACCTGGAATGATATTTCTCCATACGATTGTCACATAGTGGTCTCGGTCTGAGCGTGATTGCTCATGCACAAAGCCGAGCGCATGCATGAACTCATGTGAGGCCACTCCTGACCACATACATCCAGGAGCCTGCAGAGAGAGGACCTGGCTTCCTCCAGTCTGCCCAAGGAAGGACCAGCATCTTTCGGTACAAAAGAAGGGATACATGCATGAAAAATCTAGCATCACTATGCATTTACTTGGAGAGATTTCCTCATTGTAATACATGCAAAGATTGTGTGCTGAAGTCACTTACCCATATCTAGGCTGAACATCAAGGAAACTGGCTTCATGAGTGCGTGGAACAAACTTAACACATGTGCCAGCAGCGAGGTCCTGCATTCCATTTTCTATTGTGATTCTGTCCATATCATCTATTGTCAAAATCCAGCAGAAATGTCACATTATACAAACAAAGTTGACTAACTGACTGTGTGTACAGTATAACAAGAGCATCATATGCTGTTAAAAATCAAACCAAACAACATGACAATACTACATATCTGTGGATACATACCATATAGAGGAGAGAGGATAAAGGGAACATAAACAAATCCATCAACGGCTTTAGGCCATAGACAGGCATTGCCGGGGCAGGTTATGGCGCTCCTTACATATGACCGGGCAATATCCCCATCTTTGAATGTTATTCCTCTAGGTTTTCGCAGCCCTGGTGAGAAATATGTGTTTGTTTATTTGTTTTAATCTAACCCCTGGATATACTAACTTAGTCAATGTCATCTTAGTGAACAGACAGCATACTTACTCTTATTGGCTTCCAGGATCTTGTCCATTGCAGTCATGTCATCAATATCTATATATTCATCTGAACAAAAAAACATGCATAACGAGGGACAGAACGGTTAGGTCTGAAAATATATGCCCCACTTGTAGGAAATAGAATAATTCTTTGTATACTACTGTACATACATTGCTATATTTTCCTATTAACTCATTCAAATGTTAAGTGCCAACATAAACTTGCATGATAATTGCACTGTACAATAAAAAGTAACTTTAATGAACCCACCTGAGTATTTTCTTTTTATCCGTAGCTTTACCTGATGTAATCGAGTTGAATTCTGCAATTCATAACTGGATGTTAATATATACCTTGGTTGAACAAAATGTAACAGTGTACAGGAGATGTCTCAGCACTGACCTTTAGTGGTAGGGCATAAGAATGGGTCACCATCCCAAACAGGGCAGCCAGAAGAATCAGAATGGAATTCATTGCTTTGGTTCAGGCGGGTACTGTGCACCTGGTTCCTGTCGCCTGTCCTCTAAACACAACTGCACAATAAACTCCTCACCTCCACCGAATCTATATACCCAGTACTCCTCCTGTGCTCTGTACTGATTGGGTACATGTTCTGTGGTGAATCACGATTAAGACCCCTCATCATCAAATGTATGTAATCAGCAAAAATCCACTGCTGACCCATAACAGATGTTCTGACCCTGATGCAAAACTCTGTGGATGCGCCCTGTACTTTAACTCTTGCGAGATTCAGCACTTTCGAAATGAGATGGCTACAGGTGTTTTGTTATGTTGGATGTGCCTTCAACTCAGCAGTTACTCTGCACAGAATAACTGACCATCCCGTCGAACAGACCCATCAATTTGTGCCTGACGAAGCAGGCAACCAGTTATTTTGACATGAACTATCAGTCTTCACAGCAATCATTTTGTCAGGTAAATATATAAAACAAAAATCTTATCCTTCTTCAAATATTTTTGCTTATATCTAGGGGGCAATTTGATGGGTGGTGACAGGGATAGCATCTTCCTTGTTAGCAAAATTTATGAAATGCTCGCCCTTTTCTTTACTACAACGTTTAGGGGGAATCCGGTAAATCTTCACACCCACATGTTTCATTGGTAGCTTGCCTGCTGAAACATAGAAATTATGAGATTTATTCTGTATCTGATTTAAGCGTGTGGCTATACTTTAAAGCTTTGTCACTGTATCAGCAGACTCCTCATTAATCCAAGTGTAAATTTGTCTTGCCTTTCTCTAGGTTGATCTGAGGTCACTGTGATTCTCTTTATTTAATGTGATCACATCTCCCACTCCACATTTAGTTTTCTCTCCAATATTATGCAATATTTCATTTATTTCCATGAGTTTTTAAAATTGCCATTAGCATTGAATTCTGTCATCATATCATTTAGTTTGTTATTAAGTTATTTATTACTTAATCAAACAACATGATGGCTATGTAAAGATACATAAATATATTAGACCAAATATGTAAACACAATTTGACATTATAGTGGTTCCAACAGGCTTCTCAGGACTCTCCCACATCTACTTTGTTGTTTAAGAACTTTACTGTCTGCAATGTTGCTACTGTACAAGCTGTATACATGTGACATTAAAACACCTTGAACTGCTAGTTTATATATCTGTGAAATCAGGAGGAGGGATTGGGATAATTTTGTACTACTAATTTATTCAGATGTTTACATATACCGGTACACAGAGAGACTGTCACTAGAAATCGTTGAATACAAATCTTTATTGAAATATTTCCATGAATGAACACCAGTTTATTGTATCATTTGCAGTAGCTCAAAATTGATTCACTTCAGTGCAGTTTAGTCAGAATTCATCAATTGTCTTGGGAACTGTGAAAACATAAGACAGAATGGAATCAAGCATGAGTGCCAGAATAAGTGATATTTATATTTATTTTGAATCCATGTAGTATGTTTCAGCAAATAAAGTATTAGCAAAACATTACAAGTGCTCAAAGCATTATGGCAATCAAGGACATTTGCTACCAACCACAATTGTAAAGCTTGTTGATTTTCAGCTTGTCAAAATGACTGGGTTTGGATCCATGTCCTAGTAAAATGTTTCTGCCGCCATTCTTAGCAACGATAGTTGGCTCCCCACTCTGAGAATAGGCATACCTAAATGTAGAGAGAGAGAAAAAAAATCATAGCTGGATAATAAAGAATGAATTGTGAAGAAAAGATAAAACAAATTCTAGACCAATTATTCAGGGTATTATTCATCAACAGCTGGGTTACTACACAGCCATGCAAATATATCACTCTTCCTACTCACATTCCATAGTGCATGATTGAGCCATAGTCATATGGCAAATCCAGATTGTCGTTCCTGAATTTTTCAAAGTTCCTCACACGATCTGTTGAAAATTTGAAAGTAAATTATAGCCTTTTTAAAATCAATTCATATCAACAAAGCTAATAAATTAAAAACAATCAAATCCATAGCATGAGTACATATCTCTACATCTAACATTTTCACTAGTATTTCCTTACTCCCTGCCTTCATCCATTCCCGCCCCTTTGTTTTACCTCTCCAAATGTTTGACCAGTTGATGGTGACATATTTGTCCCGGTCAGCACGAGACTGCTCATGTACAAAGCCCAAGGCATGCATAAGTTCGTGGGATGCTATTCCAGTCCGGACGCAGTGAGGGGCGCCGAGGGATAGCGTCTGTCTTCCACCACGTACACCAAGGTAGGACCAACACCTACATTAAGATGTACAGCGCACACTAAGTAAACTCCTCAGTGTAAATTGTACTGTGCACAGTCATGGGGCATTTCAAATACAATTCCAAAAACAAGGTAACATCATTACTGATTATTGGCTGAAACCCTCTGTTATTGCTTTATCCTAGCCTTTCTATTGTTATATTTTATGTGATATTCATTGCTCTATATAAAAATAAAAATGAATACAGGTGACAGTTTTTAATAACATCCCAGGATAAGTTTTACCAGCATGACAGTCATCGTTTTTGTCAAAGGTAATGAAGGTTATTTCATTTTGGAATAAAATTCTTAAAATTCTGGCTCACCCTGACTTTGACTGGATGTCAAGGAAGTCCTTCTGATGAGTCCTTTGAACGAACCGGACACAGGTACCTTTTTCTATGTTCTTCATCCCTTTCCTGATCACTTCCCTCTCCATTTCATCTAAATAATGGAACAGACAGGTTTAAACACAGAAATAAGTCCCCTAAGCGCAGACAAGCAATGAAAAACGGTTGTATGTGTGAATGGGGATGAATGTCAAGAAGGATCAAACTATCCTTAATTTTATGTGAAAAGCTGCAACAAGAGCAGGACTTACTGTACTGGGGTGCTAACTTATATGCAATGTAGACATGTCCGTCCACTGACTTAGACCATAAGCAGCTCCGTGCAAAGCAGACTTTTGAGCGCCTTCCTGTCGAAACAGCAATATCTCCTTCCCGAAGGGTGGTGCTGCCATCGATGATTCGGGCAGCTGTGGCACAAAGTAAGGAAAACAATGTCAGTCTAGTTGAGGAAACATTTTGTTCTTGCACAGCATGTAGTGTATGTAAGTGCAGTGTAAGCTAATTAGACAAATTAGACTGCTGGGCCATTTACATTGGTACTCATTGGCTTTAATGATGTCATCCATCGCTGGCACGTCATCTGGATCAGGATATTCTTAGACAGAAAATGGGAAGTCAGTATTTTTTCACCATTGCAAAATTGACATCAAATATTGGAATGAGTAAACTGCAATGTGCATTGGATTGAGTCCATTCTAGTGTTACCTGAGAATCCCATGGGGCCACCTTGTGTGAAGCTCCTGTATGTGTTGGTCGCAGAAACCTACAAAAAAGACAGATAGAAAGTTTGCTGCAATTCATGTTCATGTTCTATTCTTGAAGCCTCAGTCCCGATCCAATTCATATTCACCTGAGCATGCATGGCCCAGAGACAGGTGGAAACAGCCACATAGTATAGCAGGATAATCCGGTCCATCGTTGGGTCAGGTTATGTGCACAGTGCTGCCATTACCTCTACTAACACCTAGCTTTATAGGCGTCCCTTATCACTAACTTGTGAAAATACCCATCATTATCTCACTAGAATTACAGGGTTTGTTATTTGTTTATGAGTGAGTTTAATCCCCTAATTAGTTCAGTTCTTTCATAAACAACAATAAGATAGCCAACCGTAGAATAATATGACGTGTTACTGTTTGTAATAACAACCCCAGTTCAATGGTCAGCTTTCAAATAAACGGTTTACTGTTTAGTATAGGTTTAGGGCAATTTTAGGCTTTGGAAAGGTGTACTGCATGCCAAGTGTAATGTATTTTCCCAGTAAGCCTTGGCCTACACAGAGATAATTTACTATGGTACGGTACTCATTTCAGAAGATTGGTAATTGTTCTGAAACACCAACAAACATGTTTTTCAAATATTAATTTGGAAACACAAGGGTCAAAACTATCGCCCGAATAGGGACTTGAACCCTAGACCCTCAGATTAAAAGTCTGATGCTCTACCGACTGAGCTATCCGGGCTCTGCAAAGGAGAGCGGAAGTAGCTTTTAAAAACATTATAACTCGCATTCGTGAGTTGACAAAGTTTAGGAGTAATGTCGTGTTGTTGTACTAACACGTTTGCTTTAGACTACTGCACATTCTTTTATTTAGATTTGTGTTAGCATTTTTGCTTCACCATTAGCAAACGATAACGAACCATGCGGTTTGTGTGACTTGCAAGCGAACTTCACATTCAACAACATAATCCTCAACGTTACCTTACTGTTATGAACACTTCATAACGTGCTGTGTTGTGTTAACATAACACAGGACACAGCCATAATTATGGCTGGTAATACGTACGCCAAACGGTGTTTAACAGACCATTCTGTAAAACGTGCTATTGCACCATCTATCACAATACAAATCTAGTTGGTTTTCCAGACCAAACATGGTCTGGAAAACAGACCATGTTTGTACAGAAAACAGCCAGTTATAAACGGCCGCTAACTAACAACAAGCTTTATTCAAAAATAGTTTTATTCAGTGGAACTGAGTATGCGTGTGTGTATGCTGCTAATGAGCGCGTGTAGAACCGATAGTGCGTACTAGAATATATACCTCTGCGTACGGTGGTATCGCACAGCTAAAACAGCAGATATACAAGCTCGCAATACGTCACTTCCGTGACGCGTTGTGGGCTTGTAGATCGGCTATTTTCGGTGCACGGCGGATCCTAAATCCCTTTTGGGCTTCCGTAGATAATAGACATGTCATGATGTTGTAGCAGTGTCTGTCTCAAGGATCAATAACAATAGCTTGGTTGGGCATTCGTGGTAAGCTCATTCATATTATTAAATCACCCTGGGAATGGTTTAGTAACTTTTGATGACGTGTATGTAAATGTATCCCTACTCCAAACGTTGCCAACGTTGTCTGTAGTGTTTGTTCATGATGCTAGTAGTAAATTAGCCCTGATACAAACATGACTGACATGTCATGACTTCAACCGTACTTTCTCCCTTTTTGCCCCGTACATCTACATAAACGTCCAGATTTCAAATTAAACGCATTTTAATCCGATCGGTGGCCATTTTCTCCGTATTTTCGCCATATGCTTTCAACTTCTACGCGACCCTATCGGTTGGGAGGTGTTTTGCACTCTTGATACATTATAACTCTATGAGAAAATGGCCACCGATCGGATTAAAATGATTTTTATTGACCAATACGGAAGATACGGGTACTTCTGAGGGCCCGTACATAATTGTAACATCCGTGGCCAAGGGGTAAGCACTGTATATTTTAAATCTGAACGTTTAAGTAGATGTACGGGCCAAAAAGGGAGAAAGTGCAAACACCAGGTTGAAGTTTATCCATGACGATCGTGACAGACGACCATCGTGTGATCCATGGCTAGTTGTAAGTAGTTAACGTCCATGGTACAGTAGTTACACGTGTCGTTCATAGTACATTTAGGTCACAACTGCATCAGCTAAGCTATGATTAAGAAAACAGTGGTTACTTGCCAACGCAAATAGCGTTATTATGACGAAGACACAAAGGTGAGCTCGAGTGACACGTTAACAACTCACTGTAATGATTGTTGCTACAGTGTGTACAGTGACAAATTCCATTACGTTTCTCTGTTTGTGTCCAATGACAGGTGGCAGACAGTTAACGGGACTTGACGATGACACTGACAGCCTGCACAACATACCGCTCTGTCTTTGATTTATGTCTCCAAGACGAGGCTGTTGTCGGGCTAAAAGAAGTGACAACTGTCCAACCTGTTCCCCCTGATCCGTCTTCAGACAGTACGTATTTTTTACTTTGAATATTTATGTATTTTTTATTTGAACAGAACAATGCAATAACATTAACCTTATATAATACAAGGAGAGATAACATTTAGCAGTTTTCTGCCCATAGTCCATGGGTTATAGATCTAACACACTATTATGCAGTAAAATACACAATACACTACGTACAATAAAATAATAAGAACATTACACATTAAAAAGTAGTGGTCAATAAAACTACACACGATCATCCCCACTTCTCCAAACCCTCCCAGCCCAGACCAAAAACACATAATTGTATTGTCACCCATGTTATGTCTAAAAGAAAAATGCATACCTGCACATTTTGTTACTTTTTTAGTTTTTTAAACTAAACATGCATGCTATCCATACAGAAGAGGTTGACCTATGTCCAGAAGATGACACACATCAGGGAAGGAGCCTTGTCAGAGAGGTACCAGACTGGATGGTCTGCACCGCCTGCCGAAGCTCCTTTAACAACCGCGAGGAACAGGTAAATAAAACACTTATTAAATTCGAAAGATCTTATCTATTTATTTAGTGCAGTGGTTCTCAACCCTTTTGAGCTCTGGCTATGCACTGCTAGCAGTCCAGAGCAGTCCACTTTCCCATGGACCACCTGTAATTATGCCATGGACCACTGGTTGAGAAACAGTGATTTAGTGAAATTGGGAAACCCCACAACACTATACTGTTTTGTTTGACAACTGACTGAAAAGGCTGTTAAATTGTCTCAGATGGAACACTATAAGCTGGACTGGCATCGGTTCAACTTAAGGCAAAAGATGATGGGACTGCTACCGGTTACAGCGGATGAGTTTGAGAAGAAAACTGGAACAGGTAGGACATTGAGGCCTTCTCCTTACTATGGAAGACGCTGGTCTGTGTGCAACTACCTACTGTGATGACAGCTGAGTTTCCACCCTGAAATTATTCAATCTTATCTCATTAAAATGACCATTTATCTCTCAACAGGAGATATGTCAAGCATCTCAGGCTCAGAGTCCGATTCAGGGGAGGAGGACACGGAGGACAGTGACTGGGCTGGAAGAAGCAGTGATGTCACCCGCACTGATAATGAGGGTTCTCTCCTGGCCGATTCAGTACCACGACTATCCAACAAAGTTGTTTTTCAGGACTTGGAGGGACAGTATCTAGCTGTCCACCGCTGTGTTCTCCAAGGCAAGGTAAGACTTAACAGGGGAAAAAAGTATTTTGAGAAACACGCAAAATTAACCATAAATAAATGTTATTATTGCATCCTTCAGTATTTACTGTAGGTTAATTTCTTGCTCTCCTCGTCTGATATTTAAGTCAGATGAAGAGGTAGACCGGGTGGCTTCCCTGAGGACCATAAGTAATAAAACTGTATGGGTCGTCCTCATGACTGGTGGGGGACACTTTGCTGGTGCAGTCTTCAAAGGGTCAGTGGTTGCTTCTTTTTTTGTACTTGAAGGTTCACTGTCTTAAGGCATGTTCACGCTGTCCTCCTAAAAAGAAATTAAAAGAAATAATAGGCAATGCCTTTTTATAATAAAGCATATAAGAATTGACCAAAAGGCAACTGCATAGTGCAAAAGGTCCGTCCAATGATGATGGTCAGGCATGTTTAGCTCATTGACTGACTCATGGTGTACTTGACATTACTTACTGCATAGTGCATACCGTAGTCTGTCAGATCTTAGAGGTAGTCTTCATTGGATTCCGATCATTACAGTGCAATATGAAAATCAACTTGCAGACACTTTAAATTTGCTTGAGATAGGTAACCGAACATAGTAAAATATCATCGCACGGTTATTTCTTGTCAACCTTATGTTATTGTATTTTAAAGCATTATTTTTAAAGCATCATTGATTTGAAAAGTCTAGCTGAAAATATTTTCTTTAATAAATATTTGTTTACGAACATAATAATTCAAACATCAGTGCCATGCAGTGTGTTTAGCCAACATTCAATTCACGTCAAGTCAAATGTATTTATAGAGCACATTTAAAAACAACTCTCATTGACCAAAGTGCTGTATAGACCAGGAGGTAGCGAAAATAACAAATACAAAAACCATAGACATAACACATACAACACATACAGCTCAAAGTCTCAAATGAACAATCATTGACTGTATTCAGGTCATTTGGGCAATGATGGTCCGTTTAAGGTTATGCTTGAACCTGCATGTTTGCATTACAGGAAAGAGGTTCTTCAGCACAAAACCTTCCACCGGTACACTGTGCGCGCCAAGCGAGGCACTGCTCAGGGTCTCAGAGATGCTCAGAACCGCAGCCATGCACCCAAGTCAGCGGGGGCGGCCCTTAGGAGATACAATGAGGCAGCACTGGTCAAGGCAAGATAAAACTCAGACTAAAGGCGTCAAGCTAATGGTCGCATCATTACCTCATTACACTAGAATGTTGAATAATAATACTAATTCATATATGAGTTAATAAAATCTTTGGTGTTTTTGCAGGAGATCCAGGATCTCCTGGAGAGCTGGGCTGAACACATAAATGAGGCGTCTGCAATATTCCTTCGGGCTCCTAGCTACAATAAAAACATATTTTTGGGTGGTCCGCCCGCCCCACTGGCCAAAAAAGACCCCAGGATCCGCACGCTCCCTTTCCCCACACGCAGGGCAACCTTCCGTGAGGTGCAGAGAGTACATGAGGTACTCTCTACTGTTCATGTTTATGGTAAGAGTCAAATCCTGCACTTATAATGGCATGTTGTCGCTTATTTATTTGTAGTATAGTCTTGGTATAATTAATGTTTTGGGGGGCATATTTTCATACAGGGAAAGACATGGACCTCTCAGTCATCTTTAGTCCCTCTAAGAAAGTATGGAAAAGGGCAAAAAAGTCTACAGCAGAACCAGACTCTGTTCCAGAGAAGGGTGAGTTTTGTGTGTGTGTGTGTGTGTGTGTGTGTGTATTTGGCAGCAACCAGCTAACTTTTCAGGAAATGAAGAAAACCTTATATTTTTAAAACAAAGCAATACTGCCTCATCAAAGCTGGTATAGTGACTATATATTGTCAGATACTTACATGTGTCATTATATTATCACCACTTTACCCAAATCCAGCTCAAGAGGTGTTAGGAGTTTTGTCTGAACAGCAGACAATAGCTCCAATCGCTGCGGAGGGAGAGGTTCCAAATGGGGCTACGCTGACAATGGACCTCCAAGCTCACAATGCATCACAACGAGTGAATTAATGCCCTGATGCTTCATGACACTTATTATATAGGGCTACAATAATAAGCAGGACTTAAAATATTACAATAACTTCTGCAAAGGGGGGTTCACAGAGTAGAACTAGCGAGAGAAATGCTATGAACTAATTTCTGTCACATTGCTCTCCTCAGAAAACACTTCATAGATTTTAGAAATAGAATTAATTGTTTTCGTAACATTAGCATCAGTGCTAAGTTTGATAAATAGGTACACTGCATAGTTTTAACAGACTACGGGGGAGCAAAACCCGAAGTCTGTCCCCGTTTGTTTATCTGCTGAGTGCTCCGCGGCAGCTCTGCCTCTGTCCTGTCCTGTCCTGTCCTGTCCTCTGTGTGTGTGTGCACTGACTGAGACACGCAGTGGAGAGGGGGTGGAGTTGCGTGGTTTGACGGACAGTTTGAGGATCCAATGGAGTTGTGAGGTTTTGTCTGAAGCGCTTTTATTTATTTTTTTACACCGACGTAAAGGGTGTTCAATAGTGTTGATTTATGAAAAGAAAAAAAAACTGAAAATGGAGTTAGCTGGATAGCGACGATATATAAAATTATATGCAAACACATGTAATTTTATGATCAATGATTTTGCACTTAGGCTTTGTGAATTAAACTACTATATATAGTTTAATTCACAAAGCCTAAATGCTAAATCATTGATTATAAAACTACAACATGTGTTTGCATTTATTCTTACTGTTGTCACACATTATTGTATCCACTGTCTTGTTTGATGATGTGGATGGGAGCTAACATTTAACATATGATCCAGGTTCAATCCCATAATTAGTGTCAGTCCACTGAGATAACTGGAACACACGATAAGGAAAGGAACAGTGTGCTTATGTTTCCATCTTGTCTCTGACAGAAGCAGGTGGAAGCGCTAGTTCAAGTGATGATGAAGACAGCGGTGACATCCAGCTGGAGACAGTAGAGATGACACTGGGAACCCTGGACCTTCGGGAGTTTGAAATCCAACCCTCCAGGCATAGGAGGAGAAGAAAAAAGAAGGGAAGCGGACGCAAAGTGGTGATTGAGAGTAGGTTCAATATGCTAGATTAGTTTATAATAGATGTCTGTGGATCCTTCAGTATCTAAGTGCATCTCAGTACTATGTTGCCCTTCTGAACTGGAGGCAATGCAGAACAGGCAATGTTGTAAAACCTTTTCCTGTATCCCAGGTTTGAATGCATGTGAAGGACATGAGCAAGTGGTGGTGCAGGAGGAGGAGGAGGAAGAAGAGGAGGAGGTGCTGGGTGCTTCGTCAACAGATGACCTCTCCCAAGAGAAACTAGTAAAGAACAAGCGGAGGAGGAAAGTACTGAATAAGAAGAAACACCCAGCAGAAGGTGCACACCCAGCAGAAGGTGATATTTTCTACTTGAGTTAACCCTGTCACGTTACCCGCCCACATCTGTCCTGTATCCCCTAATCAGAGTGTTCGAGGAGGAAATGATGTGAATGCTAAATAATTGAAGCTTTCTGTGTTTCCACATAAGAGGTAGATGAGTCATGGGAGTATGGTCTCAGGGATGCCCTCTATACAGCCTGCAAGATCGGGGATGTGGAATCCCTACGCAGCCTCCTCCACCTGGCTGCGGTGGAGGAGACGGCAGGGAAGGAGACTGCTGGTGAACTGGGAAGCAATTCATCCCGTCAACAGCAGTCACCTGATGGTGACTTCAGTCCAGCGCATCTCCTGAACAAGCCTGTAGACTCCACAGGGTTTACTTTGCTACACGTGGCCTCCGCAGCTGGACAGAAGGCTGTAGTCAGACTGCTGATGGACGTGGGTGCAGACCCTGCCAGCAGGTACACAGTAAAATCTACTCTGAACAGTCAGGTTGATTTGTTTCCCTTAGTACACTCTTTGGAGTTAAATTAACACTACGAATTTTACTATGTATGCCAGTGTAGTCATTTTAAACCAGCAGTGTGATAAGTCACATCAAAGTGTGTGAGATTAGTAAATGTATGTACTACTTAATTAGATGTTTTATTTTACCAATATATATGTGTGTATATATATATATATAGGGATAATAAAGGACAGACCCCATATGTCGTCGCCCCAGAGAAGGAAATAAGGAACGTGTTTCGGAAGTACATGGGTGAGAATCCTGACAAGTATGACTACAGCAAGGCACAGGTGTGTAACCTTCACTGCAACTGTTTGCTTTTGTTCTAAACCCATTCCTTAAAATTCACGACACAGCAGTCGGTCAGTGATGAAAAACCTCTTACTGCTGCTCAAGGTTCCTGGGCCACTCAACGCAGAGATCGAATCAAAGCAGATGGAGAAGAAGAAGGCGTTAAAGGCAGCAAAGAAACAGCGAGAGAAGGAGCAGAAAGAGGAGAAGAGGAAACAAGAGTTTGAGGTGGAGGAAAAGAAGAGGTTTGCGTCCCTCACTGATCGTGAAAAGGTGCAGTAATGGGTTTATTTGTTGACATATTATTGGCATTTTTACGGCATGGCACTTAAGGGGCAAGCTGTTTAGAAAAGCGTCAACTTTTTTGGCTTCAGCACCCCATTTCTGTGATTTCTAAATCCTAGTACCCCCTTATCCAACTACATTTATTTAGCAATTTATGATGCTATGAATGAATGATAAAACACAGAATATAAAGAAATGTAGTGAACGTGTTGCAATTAGTGCTTCCTGAGCAGATGCATTTTAAACTGTGGCCTTAACATTTCTGTGAGTCCAATTTTGATGTGTTCAAAATAAAACCTCATAATGGAAAATAAGTATTGCTTTCTGTTCAATAACAGTTGTGCTAGTCACGTTTTTGATTGTTTTATAAACATAGCAGTAAAATAATCTTTCCATTTCCACTTCATCTCACATACCCTCTGTATAATCTCTGTGTACCCCCATTTAAGAAACACTGCACTGCACCCAAATGTCTTGTGCACACTGCTGGTAGGCCAAGGAAGTCAATCCCCAAATACTTTTCACGCCTGTGATTTTCTTTTTTCTGTGTCTTTTTTCACATTTTATGAATTCACGATCTCACATCCACCAGCCTGCCGAACTTCCATATTTGGGCAGATTAGATTCAGTTTTTAGACTTGATTTATTTTTGTTACAGAGGGCCCTGGCTGCAGAGAGGAGGTTGGCAGTGCATGCAGCTGCAACAGGAGTCGCTGTCTCCAATGTCAAGTAAGATCTTAAATTAGTTAAAAGCACACTTTGCTGATTTTGAACTTAAATATTTCTTTCAAAAAGACAGCATTTATTGTTTAGTTAGTTTTCCTCTGCAAAATGCAGAAATGTCCACATAATGGCGTCATCAGTGGCCATTTCTGCATTTTGCAGAGAAATACACAGAAAGTTAGGTAGTTATATTTGATCTCCTCACATCAGAACAATTGGATTTCCACTTCAATAACTTCAACTTTATTGTCACATCACAAGTTTACAGTTATTTATTTTTTTATACAAGCTTAATCGGAGCTTGAAAGAGTAGAGAAAGAAATAAACAAGGAAACCCAAGTACCGGTAAATTAACAAGAAGACACATTGTCACCTACAGTACAATGTAAAATATACATAGGGTGCATGGTCAAAATAATGATATGATGCAGAATTACTTCTTGTTCAAGTAGAGAAACATTTGCTGCAGATATAGCATCACAGTCTCTTCGGTAGGTGAGAGACATCACTTGGCAGCAGATATCAAACATGTACTGTAAGTGATAAGTAGTGATGATGCCTGTGTGGTAACCTGTGCCATTGAGACTGACATGGCGACAGGTTTAGGTTCAACATCAGCAAAGTGTCTCTTTTTCGAGTTTGGGTTAAATTAGTTCATTATTACAAGACAATTAAGATGTAATGTTTATGTGTCTTTCACATAGTTTTATGTCTGGATTTTCTTTACTTCTGTAACACTAGGAGGTGCTGGACGTGTGGAGAATCTCTGCTCGGGAAGATCCCATTTCAATACCTGGATTTTTCATTCTGTACCCCTCGCTGTGTCCAGGCACATCGCAAGGCCAGTACTCCTGCTGCCAAGACCTAAACCTCATGTAGATTAGAATCGGAAAAACTAATCTACCTCACTGGAACTACATGTGCCTTTGAACAGGCAACATTGTTTGAGTCAATGCCATGACTCTCACAGGAGTGCTACTTTTAGCATCCAGTCTTAAAATATGCATTCTGATTCATCAACTACTCAGACAGAATTTTATCATGCTGTTTTACTTGTGGATGTGCCAATAAATAGCATTTAAGATAGCTACAGTCTACAGACCTTCTTTCGTGTTTTATTATGCCAGCAAAAAAGGCAGAAAATTTGATCTGAACATCAGATTCGTTGATTCATATAACAAAGCAAGTGATAGGAGGTATTGAAAATAAAAATCATGATTTATTTACAGCATCTGTATATAAAATAGCAGAAAATTGTAGTTAAAAGAAAATAAGTCAATAGAATTGTCATAACATTGTACTTCCAGCCCTACTTTTTGTCAAACCTGCCAGAAGTTTGAGAACCTGAATTGCATTTTAGTTGGGCTGCCATGTTTGTGATGTCTCAGAAAGAATGTCACATATTCATGCTGCATTGAATCCTTAAAATAAGAGAAGCCTTTTACGCTTGTATATTTTTGAATACTGACTTAAATGGTCCACTGAATTACCCCAAGTTATGTGACAGTGACTGAGCGATGAAATGTGTTCTGTCGAGACTTCTTGGTCGTGAGGGTCAGTTGGGGCCGGTCCATGAACAGAACCCGCGTGTGGACAGGCGTCCTCTCCAGCTCCAGTACTGTGATGTAGTTGGGCTCAGTGGTGCTGAGAAGGGGACCAGGGACATACAGAGTATGTTGAGGCCCCCTGGCTGACCAGTATCGCCCCAGGTTCACCCCATTGATCCACACTTGACCCTGGGAAGAAAATAAGATGTACAGTACAAATCATATTGGGGTTAATTTAAAACTTTTTAGAGCACATTATGTAGCTGAGCCTGTTCAAAGTCAATGTATACTGTAATTTCTCAGAGCAAATTGTAGAATGTAATAAGTCTTAAAGGAGAATTCCGGACATTTTAAGTGTTATCTTTGATGTGTAGTTACTCACTCACCGAGTTATGAAGTGGCGTTGAGTTTTTCCAGCGATCCCCCTGTCTGTGAGTCTGGTCGACCCCCACTATTGGCATAGTGGGAGGCGCGTGTCTTAGTGTCATCGACGTGAATGTTTTCCTCTCGCGTGAAATCTCGCGTCTCGCGAGATTTCCCGAGGAGCGCAGTGAGCCGAGGACGGGAAATCTCGCGAGACGCGAGATTTCACGCGAGAGGAAAACATTCACGTCGCTGACCATGAACGCCAGCTCGTGAGTGATAAACAGTGCATGTGAAAGTATCAGGAGACACCATGAGGAGGATTTGTGGAAAAAAGAAATTTGGAGCTGTGGAATTAGGCGATTTTCACTAAGACACGCGCCTCCCACTATGCCAATAGTGGGGGTCGACCAGACTCACAGACAGGGGGATCGCTGGAAAAACTCAACGCCACTTCATAACTCGGTGAGTGAGTAACTACACATCAAAGATAACACTTAAAATGTCCGGAATTCTCCTTTAAGATAGCCTACAGTAACTGTACCCAGATAAAAAACAGTGTTTGCATTACCTTTGTCCATTCGTTAAGCCTGAGGAAGGTGTCCCATGCCAGACCATTGGGCTGTAGCGTCCCCATGTAGAAGACTGGCCCAAATGAGGTCTCTGTCTGATGGGAGTATCTGCTGTTTGAATGAGGCCATCCACCAGCTATAGCTCCATCAATGTCCAGAGGATAGATTTCCCAGTCGGTCAACACATCTCTACCCAGGATTAGGTTGCTCAAGAGGCCCTGCATTGTACATAGCATTACTCATTTGGTACTTAAACAGTGTGTGTGTGTGTGTGTGTGTGTTACCCATATTTTACCATCAAATGTGAGGTTACATACAGTATTTGCAACATCTTTTATTGCTATATTGAAAAAGGTAATTGTGCACTACTGTATGTGTGAATCACTGCTTGCTATGTAACTGTTCCTTGCCTTGTAATCGTTGATCTTGCTTCCGAAGTTAATACGGCCCATGTTCTCCACAAGAACGTCCATGGTATCACCCTGTTGCCCAGTAACATTGATCACCAGCATGGTGTCTCTCTCCAGCAGACCCTGGAACACCTGCTAAGACATCTTAACTTCTTGAGTAATTGTGATATTGAGGTCAGCAGGAGTGTTTTGGTCATGTATTATATAGACACATTTGTGCAGTAAAGTCTGATAAAATACATACTATCCTTTACATTGGAAGATGTCTGCAAAAAATCTAAACTACACATGAATGTACTGTATGCTAAGAGAGGAGTAACATGTTTAGTCTTGTCCTTCAATGTCTAACTGCATATTTATATTTGACCAAAACCTTGCAATTTGATTGGCTACACAAAACAAAAGTTCTTTGTGAGCACGTACCCCATTGACGGACACATATGCACGGTCATGAACACCATTCAGTGGGGAAATGAGCGGTGTAGCCTCTGGGATGTTACGGGGCAGTTTGGTGCGGTACAGCATATATCCATAGTACTAAACACAATAGACACAACATGTTGCAGACAGTCTAGAAGTTCTCCATGTTTCAAGAGGATTTACTACCATTAGAACGCTAGTTATCTTTTGCCTTCAGAGAGGCACCGTACCTGTTTCAATCCTTCGAACGTCAAAGGGTACTGGGATTTTACAGGCCCCTGGGGTGAAAGAGTGGTCAAAAGACTGCTTAGATTGCCAACCTGTAATAGAATAAGAGTAATATAGGTCATACTGGAGTGCAAGTCTGCCACAGTTGTCATTTTTGATGATTCGTGATCAGACAGTTTGTGCACTGTTGAAACTTTGGAGATAAAGAACAAAAGGCATTTAAACGGCAAGAACAACTGCTTATTACCTTATTCAGAGTGACAGAACCGTAAGCGAATTTAGGAGTTGCTGGTGGCATGGGACCAGATGGAATATCTCTGAACTTTTATGAGAATAAAGTAAAAATATTTCAGTCACTTAAAAACAACACATACAGATGATATCAGGCTAAAACATCCTTTAAGTGTGGGTATACATAATCAGTTATACCTTCTTAATGACGTCTCTGATGGCCAGTAGCTTCTCCGTGGGGTCTCCGGCCTCAGACAGGGGGGCGTCGTAATCATAGCTGGTCAACACTGAGCGGTACCTGGTGTCATGATCGGCACCTTCAGGAAAACCAAGAGGTTCACAAAGAGTTGCTTTCCTACAACTGGCTGGCAAACGATTGTTATTCTTTTTAGCAACATCAATCCGGTGAAGAGATAAAAACTTTACCATTCCAGTAGCCAAAGTTTGTGCCTCCTTCAAACATGTACCTGAAAAGAGAAAGCAGTACAACATAGCTGATCATTTGAGGGAAATGTTATTCTAAGTGAGTAGATTTGAGCCATTCGCAAGGGCGTGTTCAGCTTTTAATACTGTTAATCATTAACAGTGATTATTCTATCTCACACACTGACGAAGGCTGGATAGCCGAAACGTTTGTCCTTTCTTGTAAAGACATGGAGAAATAAAAGAAACTAACTCACTCTTGTCACTCTGAGTGTGAGCCGTCACTTGGTTTAAATGATTATTCGATCTCAGCCATGCATAAACGGTGTAAGGGAAGAGGCTTTGGGGAACATACATGTTGACGTTGGCACCCATAGACAGCATGTCTCCTAGCATCCTGCTGACCTTCTGAGAGTCAACAACAGCATGTTTTTCTCCCCAGTGGTCCAGCCAACCAGTGTAGAACTCTGAATTCACCTGGAACAAAAAGCACCAAGTTAATAAAAGTTAAATGTTTTAGTATGGTAGTAGTTGGTTAATTCAGATTAATACATTTTAAGTGAGTAGTGTTCATAAACCAGAGGGGATTTTAAGTTAGTTAGTTTAAACTCTGTGTATTTTTGTGTTAATAAATAGGGAACATTTAACTTACCAGAGGGCCACGCGGTTCAAATCTCCTTTGTCGGCTGAAGGCTTTACTTATATTTGTGTCTGCGTAACAGAAACAAACCATTCAGATTAGACAATAGACAGTGTTATTAATTATCTCAGAGCAAGATCCTGATACCTCTGTCCTCTGTGTGCAGATAATACCAACCTGTACCAAAGTCTATGGTGGCGTATAATCCTTCCAGAGTCCCACAAATCATCTCCTTGTCCGTGTTGCCATCAGTGGTGAACAGGACTGTGTCTTCACCCAAGAAGAACCGGAACAGAGTCCGCAGGTGGCGCATGTAGTTGTAGTCACAAGCAAAGTAACTTCCATACTCATTCTCCACCTGCAATTAGGAGAATACAATTAAGCCAAACCATACAGTCATCCTATTTGTTGTAAAAGACAGCCATTCTGTGGCTAAACAAAACCTACCTGGACACTAATGATGTTGCCACCATTGGTATAGAGCCAGGGCTTCACTTTGGGGAGAAGAACTGCCAGCCAGTTGCTGACTGCCTGCAAATAATCTGATGCAGAAGACAGTCAATCAGCATGAAGATAAATTGACTGGGATGAAAGTTTTGTATATAATATTTGTACCTACCTGTATCAGCAGAACGAAGTATTATGTTTGGCTTCTGAAGCAACCAGGCTGGCAAACCACCCTAAGGAAGAAGAGCAAAGAATTAGTAATGAGGGATAGGGAATGACTAATGACGAGCCAATTTTAGATGGGAGACATGCACTTGTGGTGATAGTTTAAGTTTTTACATCTGAGATGTCCTAATGTTTAGTTTTTCATGTTTTATTTCATTTTTATCACACAACACAGTGTGATAAAGTAGTATTGTGGTAATGGTACCAGAGCTCAGGGTAGAGTGTCAGATACAGATGGCATGATAGTGTCGGATACAGATGACATGACTCACCATTTCCCATTCTGCACAGATGTAAGGTCCTGGACGTAGGATGACCAGAAGACCAGTTTGATTGGCTAGGTTCAGGAAGTATTCCAAATCTCGGTCCCCTGAAAAGTTATTCACCCCCTGTACAGTCTCATGGAAGTTCCAAGGCACATATCTGCATGAACAAAGAATACATGCAGTTGTGAAAAGTGTGTGTGTGTGTGTGGGGGGGGGGGGGGGGGGGAGGGATCTGTTAATTTCGAACTTACACCTGGATGGCATTGAGTCCGGTCATGTACATCTTGACAAGCCGATCCTTCCAGTAGTATCGTGGGATTCTGGAATAGTGAATACTCCCTGAGATAAATTGAAATGGCTTCCCATCTTTCAAGAAACAGTTGTTCTTGTAGTCTATGGAGAATGTTCTGTCAGCAGAGGCCTGCACGCAAAAGCATGAATGGTAAGATTTGGTCAAACTGACATGATTAGATTTTATGTAATCAAATGTAAGTTGATGTAGCCTAAGTAGCGTACTGTTGTATTACCCTATAGCCTTGGATCAAGACTATCATAGATGACAACTGACATTGATACAGGATAGGTGGGCACTTAGGGACATCTGGGAACCTCATGTAACATTGGCTTTTTTTTTTTTTTTTGTAAAGTATACATGATGTGAACATGCACGGTACATCATTATCAGACTTAATTGTATACTTCAAATTCTTGTTTATGTCCCAAAATGACTGGATATACAGGTTTTGTAGCCATTTGTAGCAATTGTAGAAATACCAGACCTTAATTGTCGAATGTTTAAGCATGTTCTAATCATGTATACTTTACTTACAACTTTAAACATTTTCCAAATATTACATTTTTTAACATTTTGGAAATAATTGCCTATTTAACAACGAGGTGCCCACTCTTCCTTTTGTGCCCACCTTTCCTGTTACCGACATTATGACCAGATAACATAACTCCGTTACAGTAAGCAGTACACATGCCTATATTAGCATGGTTATATTACATAATGACAAACAGTGAGGAAAACCTGAATGAATGCATAGGAACTACATATGGTTTAATATAGGTGACTACTATTTAAGTTTCAGTTTCTTACCAATACGTTTCCATTTACAGCTAAATAGGCAAAGCACACTGCAACGAAAAACAATGTATTTTTAGCCATGTCTACTACTATCTCCTTGAAAGGATAGGCCTAATTAACACGATCATTACATTATCGTACAGTATGTGACTATTACGGTGGCAAGTTGCCCACAACTCTGTCTCGGTTGTGTTTACTGGGGAAGCTATACCATGCGACCAGTGTTGCCAGCGTTTGTGAGAGAAATAAGCCACTAGGTCTAGGAAAACAAGCCTAAAATAAGCTACTTAAAGGGGTGTTTCACTTTCAAAAAAACTTTTAGTCATTTTATCGTCTACTCAGGCTTTTGTGAGCCCCCCAGACAGTTTTTAAGTTGCTTGATTCAGTATTTAGATATTTGATAATCATTTTATCAGACACGCCCCCTTCCTATACAAGCCCATTATAACTTCAAACACAATTTTTAACATGTTAGATTCATCAAAAACACCCGTCCTTGGTTCTGCTGACTCACCCTACCCTCCTAATACGTGAGGGGGCCGTGTTTTTTCGATTACTTTTTTCATTTATTTTATTGAATTTTTTTAATGTATTGAATTCTTTTCATTTTCCAAAAGAAATATTAAAAATAAATGGAAAAAGTTATCGAAAAAACACGGCCCCCTCACGTATTAGGAGGGCAGGGTGAGTCACCAGAACCAAGGACGGGTGTTTTTGACGAATCTAACATGTTAAAAATGGAGTTTGAAGTTATAATGGATTTGTATAGGAAGGGGGCGTGTCTGATAAAATTAATATCAAATATCTAAATACTGAATCAAGCAACTTAAAAACGGTCTGGGGCGCTCACAAAGGCCTGAGTAGACGATAAAATTACCAAAAGTTTTTTTGAAAGTGAAATACCCTTTAAGGCCACATTAAACCTATATTATGCATCAGATATTTGAAATTTTTAATAATCTTGAAAACAATTGAAACATTTTAGCAACACAAATCCGGTACGGGGTCCCTGGCACAAAATACTTTCAGATGGGGTCCGTGGACAAATGCATATTAATTTGGGGGTCCTTGACATGAAAATGTCTGAGAACCACTGTCCACTGCTTTAATTAAACAATATTAGGAAACAAGCCCAAATAAGCAACTACACTGTAGAAACCAGAAAACAAAAAACGCAACTCGCAACAACCAATGCAATATTTACAAGCGACTTTGCAGAAAAACAAGCCCAAAGTCGCTTATAATAAGCAGACATGGCAACACTGCATACGACCCCGCTTCAGCAATGACTATCATGTGACGATATTCACATTGTTACATGCTGGGTCCTAAACACCGTCTTGTTAACAGTGGCGTTAATTAAGTACATTTACTGTACGGTATTTTTACTTTGCTTGAGTATTTCCAATGTTCAGTTCTTTTATTTCTACTCCACTACATCTCAGAGGTAAATATTATACTTTTACTCCACTACAATTATTTGAAAACGATTATTATTACAAAACATACATACATTACCCACTTCTGTGGGTAATGTATTATGTATTGTCCACAAGTTTCCTAGGGGTTGTGGGCATCACTTCCTGTCGATTTCATTGGATTTATGCCCACAACGCCCTAGGATACTTGTAGATACATTTCGGCCATCTGAAAATAGTCGTTCTACAAGCTCACAATGCATCTCTATGCAACGCATTGTGTAGATCTGCTATTTTTAAAAACATTTTTATACATTTTATACATTTGAAAACGTGTGGGACATAATTTCTGCATAATGAGTACTTTCTACTTTTGGTACTTTAAGTACATTTTGAATATTTTTATATATATTTTTTAAATTCTGGACTTTTACTTGTAACAGAGTATTTCTACATTGCATTGTTGATACTTGTACTTCAGTTTAACATTTGAGTACTTTTTACACCACTGCTGCTATCACATGACACTACTACTCTGTTCTGGCTTTACGGTCCTGGCTATAAAATATCAAATCAAACTTGGATGTGAACCTTCCTGGGCCAGACATGCCTGTCCAATGTCCATTCAAGATGAACCTTATATCTTTTATATTTAACCTTTTATCAAATAACAATGTGTGTAAAGTGTAAACATCGCTCTAACAAAATAAATCATGTTGAGTATGCAACCAATAATCCTACATATGCTCTCAACAGACATTTCACATTTCACACACTGACACAGACAATATCTGGAGGTTGGTTGAGAACAATTGCTATTGTATATTACAACATGGTAATAGAACAATTGCTATTGTATATTACAACATGGTAATAGAAAAATTGCTATTGTATTAGTAGGTACATGGTAATAGAACAAAGAAGCCAGTTCAGGAATAGTTTGCATTGACAGGAGCCAGGCAGCATGGCATTATGTTGTGTTTTTCTTTGCATTTCTTTACAGAATAAATGTCTTTACATTCAGTTGCTTTTGTGATATGGTTTCATTTCATGCGACCATTGACAAGTTTGTTCAGAGATTGATCTTTATTTGGAGAATAATTCAAGTTTTAATGTCCATCACTACCTTTAGCAATAAGATGGCAATGGATTTAATATTGGTGTCAAATCAGATGCTTACTGACATTGACAGGCATGACAACGCTGTAATAATGTCATTATTCTTTAAGGCACACTAGAGGGCGCTTTAAGATTGAAGACCAGCCCAGTTAGAAATGATGAGGCTGGATAAATAAATAATTAATAAATAAAACATTTACCCATATTTATGGTGAAAAAAAACATACATGTGCGGTGTGATATCACGTGTATTGAGTCAAATGTGGTTTAAAAGTATTATTGTTTATTCATAGACCCACTGTAGGAGAGCAATATGATCTGTACACAACAGGGTCTCTACACAGTATGCTCTAAGTCATTGTTTCTCAAACATTTTCATTTCAAGGACCCCCAAACTAATATGTATTTGGCCGCAGACCCCCATCCGAAAAGTTGTTGTCCCAGGGACCCCCCAATATAGAATATTTGTGTTATGTTTTAAATATATATAAAATAAATCAACATTTTCCAGCATTTTTTGAACATTGCAGATGTACAAGCTCACAACGTCAATGCTTTGTGTGCGTGTAGATCAGCTACTTTGAAATAGCCAATGTATATGAACTATTTTTGCAGGGGACCCCCTGGAACCCCCTCAAAGTCCCCTGAGGGTCCCAGGACCACACTTTGAAAACCACTGCTCAAAGTGGTAGGGGGTGCTGTGGCATGAAATGGCTTCATGTGTTGGAGCAGTGTTTTGTCTCTATCTATCATGTAGCCTAGGCTATGTACCTAAAGATGAAAAACTGTGCTGTCTGTTAATGATGCCTGGCCAGCATTAGTCGTCTCAATAGCTGGTGAGGTAAAGCCACCACAGACTCTCTAATGCTAAACATTATCCTGTTCATGTAGTATGACACACTATTGTGGCTATACACACACACACACACACACACACACACACACACACACACACACACACACACACACACACACACACACACACACACACACACACACACACACACACATTTATCACTTACCCTTGTCTCTGTCCCAGTGTCCCACCCTTTTAGTGGTAACGACTAGCTATACCATAATCTCATTTCCTGCTCTTCCCCTCTTCTCATTAGTCTCCATTTTAAGAGGGTGGCCTTTATAATCTCTAATGGCAACTGATTCCAACTGCAGATAGGACAAAAGCCCTGGCTTTCTGGCTCATTAGCCTACTGTTAGACAGAGATAATTGTCCTGGGATCAGGATGAAGGATGACATGCATTTGGCTTGGTAATTTTGTTATGAGTGTGAGAGTGCCGATAACCTACGATGAGAGTCCATCAATATCCCAGCTTTGAGATCAGAAAATGTGCGTTCAAACCACAAGAAAAACTCATTGGCTGCCTAATGCACTGAGGATGAGACACTTACTAGCCATTTCTAGCCAGAGTGGAAGTCCCAGGAAGTGAGTGAGACTAAACACCAGAGAGACTAATAGCTATCATCATTGTGATGTGGCAGGGTCTCTCAGTTTTTGACCATTAAGCCCCTCTCTATTCTGTGGTGGACGAAACATAGGCTGCTCAACCCCAGTACGTGTGAAACGTTGTGAAAGTTGCTCAGTGAAAGTTGCTCAGTCAAATTTGTGCTTCAGTTAAAGTACTGGAGTACCTGCTTTTAAAGTATTCAAAAGTGCATGGTTTTATAATACTCTAGTATAAAAGGGCAAACATTTTCTTTTTAATATCAGTGCAGTGTTATATTGAAATTCAGACATTTTTCTGAAATGTTCAAAAATAATGAAAAAAAGCAGATCTACAATCTATTTCCCCCCATGCCTCCCATCACATGGTCAGTACTATAGTCAGAACCTAAATGATAGTTGTGCCTTCAGGAATTGGAGGGGCCTGTCCCGTATGTGATGGGAGGCATGGGGGGAAATAGACCTCTGGGAGGGGCGTAACCTGAATGAAGTAATCTCCCCAGAGCTTGTAATTATATTGAACGGACCCCATTCTACTGCTGTCACATATCCCCCCAACATAATATCCCTCTTTGTCTTTCCCCTGGAGGCAGATGTATGCAAACCGTGTTGGAAATACAGTGAGTTCAGTTCTTTTGAAGCAGGGGCCAGCAGCTGGTATTAAAGCTATTATGCTATTGTGTTGGGTTAGTGGTGCAAATAGTGTACAATTGTATCTTTCATGCTTAAAAAAACTGAGAATGAAACTCTAAAAGTCCAGACGTGCTGATTCAGGCAGGCTTCTCCTCAAATCTGCACATGGATATATCTGACCATCATTAAGGTACCTGGAATCTAATTGCTGAGTGTTCTGTGATTCACACTGTTGAATCATGTGGTATGAGACAGCACTAGACTGAATGACCTACAGCATTCCCGGTCAGTCCTCAGTGCTGGCTCAGAATGCAGACCTGAGGTCCGTAGAGAAAATACGCATTCATTCTTTCTCAGGCTCTGAATGACCAGTGAGTCACTGCCAGTGACTGCCAAGTAGCAATACGACAAGTACAAAAGTATTGGCATTGAAATATGCTTATAGTACTAAAAGTAAAAGCGCCCATTATGCAGAATGTCCCACTTAACACGTTTTTTTCGAAAGCTTTAAAAAATTGTCAAAATCGCTAGTAAATAGCAGATCTACAAGCGCACAATGCCTTGCAATCATGACACGTTGTGAGCTTGAAGATCGGCTATTTTCAAATAGCCAAAGTTTAAAATAGGCTTAAGTATAGTTCATGTTTTATTTTATTTTATTAATAATCTAAATCTACAAAGAAACTAAAGGTGACAAATAATTGTAGTGGAGTAAAAAGTACAATCTTTGCCCCTGAATAGTAGATGAAGTATAAACTATCAAAGAATGGAAAAATTAAAAGTAAAGTAAAAAATACCTCAAAATTTTACTTCAGTACAGTACTTGAGTAAATGTACTTTCCGTCACTGGTCACTGCAGGGCTTGCTACCAGCAGTGGTGGTCCCAATCAGTTCTAGGAAACTAAACAATTAAAAATAACATCCAGATAATGAAAACCCCAATAATATGACCCAAGTCCAGTGGCATGTTTATGAGGCTTGTTTTTACAAGCGACTGTGTTCTTTGTGTCTGGGTGCCATGCATGACTCTTCAGGTTACCTAAAGCATATCACAGTGAAAACGCTAAACAGTAAATGTAGGCCTACTCTACATTCTTACTGTGGGAGCAGGAAAATATGAGGCTCCATAAACAAACAGGAAGTTGACAATGGGGGGTGGGGGGGTTATGGGAAGAGTGTGAGCTGGCCCCCATGTTTCAGATTGAAGGAAGTTATGGTATGTGTATGGAGCACTTGAAGGAATGTGTGGTGAGATAAATTGTGAAATCCCACTGCTAGGAATCCGGGTCATTACAATGCCATGGACCGTGGGGGGGTCCATCATAGTTGATGGAGAGCCCCTATATGTGATGATGAATGGGTCCTTTTTCTACAAAAATATCATCCGGCTTCTTAAGTGGACAGCTAGCAAAATATCCATCAATGAGCTTTCACAACACCATTCTCCATGGTTGCAGATCAAAAGGTGACGTCTGTTGCATAATTGGATACACTCAAGCTTCTTCATGTACAATCTTTTGTGTGTTTAGATTTTATCGCCAATAACAACACTGACATAGATTTCCTTTCTGTGACGCTCTACTGCACTAACCTTTATAGAACAGCATTCAGTGGCTCCAAAAAACATTATTGATACCTAACTTTTATCATTTATCTCATCCTACCCATAACCACGAGATCACAAATATGGAATGTCCATCTGCCTTTGACATAGGTGTGAGTAATGCTGTTATTTGGAGACATGTTGGCTATTGGGTGACCCAGCACTGGCCACATAATTCAATATATCTGGCACCAGGATCTGTCACTGGCCATATTTGCACATTATGCTGCTGCTGCTGGGAAGAGTGATTCCATAAAGATTGCATCATTCTTATTTAATGATATTGTTAGATGTCCCATTTTATCTCTATGTGCACAATTTCTCTCCTTCTCTTGCCATCTATCCAACCTAGCACAGGGGTGATTCAATCAAATTGACCCCCCTCTGTTTGCTTTGTCCCTTGGGTGTGTCCACTCCAATATTCCAGTCTGTCTGTCTTCTATCCTGAGAAATTAATCAGCAGCTCTCACATGAGTACCTGCTTAGGCCATCGGCTTAATCAGTTGAATTAGACCAAATTAATTATCGCATCATGGTTCCCAATTACATAGATTGCTTGACTAACAGGCTACTGCTGTGTGGCTTCTGTTAGCAAATTGTAAAATTCCCCGAATGACATGGCATGGCCTTATAATGTGTGTAATCTCTGTGCAATGTGTTTATCAAAAAGCTCAGTTATGGCTACTTTAAATGCCATTTTCTGTAACTTGCCATGAATTTTAGAAAGCAGAAGAAAAAGAAAGAGCAGGAACAGGAACATTATATAGAGAGAGACCCCCAGGGCAGTATAGTTAGGGTGGGTCAATGGTTTTGTTTATTGTTCAGATGGCAGTCAGGGACCAGGCAATTCATGGCTGCTCTTTACATAATCAAAGCATGTGCAGTTAAGTGATTATCATAGGCTGATTGTGAATGAGAGCTCATGGCTATAGAGAGAATAATCAAACGGTCCAGTCTCACTGAAAGGGACCTCCATCACATGCACTCAAGACAGATCTATACATTATTTGAAGTCAGGCTGGATGGGTCCCTCATCTGACCTAAATGACCTTGCTCCAGGGCTTTTCTGTCAGTGTGTGTTAATGTGTGTGTGTGTGTGTGTTAATGTGTGTGTGTGTGTGTGTGTGTGTGTGTGTGTGTGTGTGTGTGTGTGTGTGTGTGTGTGTGTGTGTGTGTGTGTGTGTGTGTGTGTGTGTGTGTGTGTGTGTGTGTGTGTGTGTGTGTGTGTGTGTGTGGGGGTGGGGTCTAAAGAGCCTCTCTGTCTCCATTAGCTCTCCAAAACTCTAGGTTTATTTTTATCCTTGGTGAGACACTTGCATTGTCAAACCGGCAGATTGATCTGAAATGATCTTATGGCTGCCTGCTTGCTTATGATAGACCATCAAAACACAAAAGCCAATGCTTCTGGCTATGTCTGTTCAGTTTTGTGCCTCTCCGAAGGGCAGTGGTGCCACAGATGGCACACAAACAGTTGGATGATATTAAAGCAGACTGGTACAGTATGTACAGTAGACTGGTACTGTATGTGCACTGTCCCTGGGCTCTCTGTGAAAGGGCATAACATTATAAAAACATCTTTAAAATAATCCCAAAAGAATGCTATTAAGCAAAACACAGAAATTGCCGGTCATCCCTATGTTCCCAGATACGCTTCCTCTATTGTCAGCTTCACACAGCATACAGACTAGATCCCCAAGGGCCTTGGACTAGGCCCCCTCCTTTTTTCGCAACACTAAATATCTTCACAGAAAACAGCTGATCTACAAGTGAGCTTGTAGATCAGCTATTTCCTAACCCTAATCCTAAAGATATTTAGTGTAGAGCGATATTTAGTTCGATGTTTAGTGCAGAGCGGAAAGCTTGTAGATCTGCATTTTTTTGCTGAATGTTATAGCCCCAGAATAGGGATGTTAGGGTTCAAGTGTAATAATTAAGCATTATGTCATCCATTCAGAGTTCATCAGGATCATGTTCTTTTCAAATGAATGGGCCTGCATGGCTAGCATGGGCCTGCATCTCCACCTTATTAATCTCTCAAGACAGTATTCATCCCAGATCGCCACCCTATTGACTGATGTAGCCTACTGTGTTCGGAGCCCACCGCACAGCAGGGAGTGGCTGGGCTGACATCAGCTGATCATCTTGCCTGTCTGAAGCATTTTGGGTATCTCCTTATTTGACAGTGTTGGTATGTAGGGTCACATATCTGTTTTCTCAACCGTAATACAAAACCAGAACCACAAAAATAAACTGTGACATGTGCTCTCTAACAAATTCCTCTCAATGAATTGCGTTTATGTGATTGTCCTAGGAACCGAGTGAAACAGGACACATTGGAGTGAAACACCACACATCGTGTGCATGTCACTTACATTTTCATTTTTATTTTCAAAGTGAAAAAAGTGTTGTAATTTTGGCTCGAGTTTCATATTTGTCACTTTCTGTTAATTTACCCCCTAAAAAGGGGAATATGTCCTATAGAATTCTTTCTTTTCTCCTTTCTTTCTTTTATTTTACATGCACCTTATAATGTACTCATATTAGGAATATTTGTCACAGTTTTCTGTATTTTCTCTATTCTTTTCCCCTTTCTTGAAATTTCACCTATTTTGTTTGGTGGGACAATAAAGTTGAAGTTATTTTGAAAGGGCAATTTAGCAATTTTTATGAAAGTTAGCATTTTACTTGGAAGCTGTGTTGGTCTCTGTGTAATGGTTCACTTCTGCTGAAGGAAGAGAACAGGAAAGATTGACATGTTATATAGAGATCAAAAGTATTGTTTAGAGTGTGTACTGTGTACACGTCTATATTTATTCCAATTTAAAGAACCTCACCCTCACCACCATTAAATGGTAGTGAGGTTCTATGGCAAGAGTCAAGACCAGCAAGTCGCATGATCCTCAACACCTCCCCCAAGCCTCCTGGGGATCCCACTTGATGGCCAAATGGATGTTTTGTTCTCACTCTTTGTTCCCTCAGGTGGTGTGCAGGCGAGCCTGGCTTCAGCACACACACACACACACACACACACACACACACACACACACACACACACACACACACACACACACACACACACACACACACACACACACACACACACACACACACACACACACACACACACACACACACACACACACACACACACACACACACACACACACACAGCCCTCTGCCTGGCGACTCTCTTTGGTGTCCTGTCACATGTGGGATACAAATAAGGACGAATAATGAGTGACTCATTTAAAGAACAATTCATTCAGCATTGTTTGGACTTAACAAATGCTTATTAGGTAATTAGTGCTGAGTCTGCGCTATATGAGAATACTCAGCAAGGTGCCACAGAGGCTCCCTGTCTCTCCAACAGAGTGCAGAAATAACAGTTCTCATGAAACTCCACTAAGTAATTGAAATATTCTGGATATGCTGTATGATATTTAGATATGATTTGAACTCTGTGATGTCACTATGTCATCTTTGGTGGTCAATTTCAGCCTCTATACATAAGAGAAAGAAGGCTCAGAGAACAGAATGCTTGCGGATAAAGTATGATGTCAATTGTGGTAAACAGGGAGTGGGTCAAAGTGGAAGGCTTGCATAGTAAATGTGTGTAATTTACTGTAAAGTAAAGTAGCCAGCCTGCATTGATTGGTCTTTATGGCTTTAGTGAAAACCAGACCAACTGAGGGGTTTGTGTGTGGATGTTGAGTGAAACATTTCTGAGACGCCAGGAGAAAATGTCTGACCACTGTACACAACACACTGTCCAATCCTGAGTGTTACGATAGACCCTCAGCATTAACGTTCAGAATGTTGTAGTGTGCCATGAACCAAAGGTCCAAGTGGTAGCCTACCTTTGGCACTGCACAAGCATTATTAAAGTATTATTCCGTTTGAGTCCTGGAACACAGACAACACATAACAATGGATGGGTTGTTTCAAGAAAGCTGCTATTGACCAAGAAGCACAAACCTGTTACTAACTAATTTAGCCAAACATTTTTTGAATGAAAAGGCAGAATGGCTAAAATGATTATGTTTTATTGTAGTATCCCTAATCAGTCATAATTATCCAGCAATGCCACAGAGAAAACAAAAAGGAATAATGGAGAAGTTTTTTTTTTGTACAATAATGTACTTTAAAAAAGTAAAGCAAGCAAAGCTACATTACTCTAATGAGGCTACTGTTATCTATCATTGTATTCCTCAGGATGACTGATTACATATTTAACAGACTGTAGACTTATTATTTTACTCTTTCATGACTTAATCTGATGCGTATTTACTTCTGTGTCTCTATCCACATTTAAGCATGCACAAGGCACAAGCAATGACATGCCTTATCTCGCTGGCATAGGATACAGATTAAAAACATGTCCTTCTTCTGAGGATCATCAGATCTATTGCTATAACAAACAGATTAAATCATAGAAAGTGGGATGGGAAATCAAGAAATATGAATGAAGAGTCATCCTATCCTGGGGGCTTTGATCTTTGATAAACAAAAACAAAAACAAATCCTGTATGACTTTTCTGCTTCTTCCTCTTCCCTGAGAGTTGATCTTTCCCAAAGGAGGAAGTACTGTAAAATAGAATTGTTATGCTATATCCTTGGCATCCTCTCTCATGTACTGTGAGAGAGCATATGCTAAAGCAATTAACCAGGTTGTTTTGGACATATTTTCTACAAGAAAAAAAAACATATTTCTATTTACCTTTTTATTTTGAAAAGGAAAACAAAATGTCTGAAAAAATAAAATAAAAACATTGTAGCCTACTAAAGTAATAACTGTAGCAATTGTAGAATGCAGCCCTTTTGTCTTGTCTTTTTTTGTTTTCCCTTTTATGTTTGTATCTGTAGTATGTTTGTTTGTTTCTTGAAATCCTATTTCAATAAAAAAAAATAAGTGAAAAAAAAGAGGGTAGAATCAATCACTGATATATAGTTGAATTTGACTTGGGAGGATGTCTGTCAGGGCGAACATGCAAGTCTCCCTCTTTGTATTAATGGTCATTTAAAGGGCGTGTGCTGTGGGAGGGTCTCACTTCCCAAAAAAGGAACAGATCTACAAGCTAACAACGCGTCGCGACGCCACGCGTTGTTAGCTTGTAGATCTGTTCCCTTTGACAAGCGACACCGTCGTACTAAAGGAGTATATGGGCGTTAAGCCCCGCCTCTCTGAATAATAATGTGCCGGGCCCATTGAATCGGCGTTGCCACGTCTGCTTATTATAAGCGACTTTGGACTTATTATTCTGTAAAGTTGCTTTGTAACATTTTTGTAGTTTCGGGTTGCAGTTTTTTGGGGCTTGTTTAGTCCAGTTGCTTATTTGGGCTTGTTTCTAAAGTATAGTTGCTTATTTGGGCTTGTTTCTAAAGTGTGCTTATTTGGGCTTGTTTTTGTCTGTATTTGTCTGCAGACCCAAGTCAACCTTCTGAAAATATTTTGTGCCATACAAGATTTTGTGAATTTGAAAATATTCCTAAATGTTCACTTTTTCCAAGATTTTTATTTGAAAATAGCAGACCTACAAGCTTTGAAAATAGCCGATCTACAAGCTCACATGTGAGCTTGTAGGTCGGGTATTTTCAAATAGCTAATGTATGTAGGTTAGAGTGGTTGCTTCTTTTGAGCTTGTTTTCTTAGACCTGGTTGCTTGATTCTCTCTCAAAACCTGGCAACACTACATTGAATCGCTAGACGGGACAGTAAGAAACACAACAGAGCGCACGACAACGGCCTGGCAGGCACCGGGACATACGGCAAGCAAAGAAGCGTTTAAGAATTATTAACTGTAAAACTGTCGCCAGGACCCGCAGAAATCGCTTGTTTCGTGACTTGGGTATCACTCCAAAGTGGGTCATAGTTGTGATAGAAGACTTTTTAGAATCTCCCCCTGTGTGTAATGTGCTGAGCGGATGGAAAGCTTTTGGGAATGAATTACACCTCCGAGCGCAGCTGTGTTGCCCTGAACCCAACACTACAAAGGGATTAAGAGGAGGACTTGGGCATAATAATTGGTTTATAATGGATACCTTCTTTGCAGAGGTGAGTTTTCTCGACTTCGGTCACCATTTCGGGCTCACCTTTTTCTTTCTTTCTCCCTTTCTTTCAGTGGAAATCCTGAATTATTTTTGGGTATCCCGTCGGGTCTTTGTTACCATCTTCGACTTCTCTTGCGTCCCGTGCGCGTTTCAGGCTATGCTTCTTTTTAGTCTACAGTACATTTAACTCGTTTGAGCCATTACAGTGTTTTATACAAGAAGACTGATTTAATATACATCTAGTTTGCTTTCAGCATTTCCCTTTCTCAATCAGAAAACAATATTGTGGCTAGACGAGCCTGTAGTGACACATGGCTGCTTTCTGTCTAGTCTACAGGATGCAGCTGCATGTGTGAACTTGGTGATGATGATAACTTATTTCAAGCCCTAGAAACATTAAAGCACATTTTGTTGTGTATTATTAACAACTTTAAAAAAAAAAAAAACTCACCACTCAATACTGGAAATGTAATGTCCTTTATCAACAACTGAAGATTATTAAGTGCTGTGATGTCATGATGTGACATCATCATCACCGGTGTTATTCTATCATTCTTAATCTTTCTTGTACAAAGAATTGTCCTGTTTGGTGTAAATTCTGAATCTGTGCTGTTGTAATAACACTGATATATGCTGCCCAGCATGTATTTTTGGACTACAGGGTTCTTTTGCCCTCACAGTTGTTCCATTTAGTACCCTGCCCTGTGCTCTTGTCATGGCAACTCTACCTGACTGCCTCTCACTGATGGACGTAGCCTACTAGGGCTGTGCAGTCAGCAGCAGCACCTATTGACTTACAACCTACATTGTAATTCAATAGGATAGACCAGTGGTTCTCAAACTTTTTCATGCCAAGGACCCCCACATTGATATATATTTGGCCGCAGACCCCCATCTGATAAGGTTTTGTGCCAGGGACCCCCAGAAGAGAAGAATAATGTAAAGAAAACAATCGACAGTATTCAAAATGTTCCAAACATTTTTGACATTTTCCAAATATTTCCAAAAATAGCAGATATACAAGCTCGCAGCGCAGCACGAAGTGACGCGCTGTGAGCTTGTAGATCTGCTATTTTTGAATAGCCAACATATAAATGGATGACGTGGTTAAAATGATTGTGATGCTGTGTTAACTACTTTTGCTGGGGACCCCCTGGTACCCCCCCCAAGTACCCCTGGGGGTCCCCGACTCCCCGGACCCCACTTTGAGAACCAATGGGATAGACCCTGAACTATATGCTTCTCACCTGGCCTAATGTTAGTGTTAGTCTATCTCCATCCACTCATGTTGCTCTAGGTCCTGGAGATACACCTTATGTAAACAATAGGGAATGGGAATTGAGAAATTAAGGAATTTTAATTGTTCACTCAGAGAATCAACATTGTATGCCTCCAAGCTTATCATTTCCTTTTATCAATGTTTTTCTGACAGTTGGGTGATATAAGCAAAATCAAATAGCACAATATTTTTGACTAAATATTATACCCCAATATTGATATTGTTACAATATTGTGGTGATGACTATTTGTGTTTTCATTTTGATTAATAATCATCATAATGATTGAGTAATGCCTATATTATAATTAAGTGGGTAAAGACCATAGGTAAAGACAAATAGCTAGAAAAATCACTTTACTGTGATGCAGCCTTTAAAACCAGGAAGACGTGATCACAATATTGATATAATATCGATATACAGTATTGTGCATCCCTAGTTCAAATGTTATTATGCATACATGCATGTATGCTTTTTCTCTACTGTTTCTGCACTGTGTTCAGACTCAGAGATAATGAAACTGTTGTAAACCGGTGTAGTCCTACTATTTTTTTCACACTGAAAATTGATCAGGAGTCAATAAGGGAATCGATAAAGAATTTTGGCTGATAAGCAGAATCACTAATGGCATTGGTATCAATACAGTCTTATCACTGTCCATCTGTAAACAACATTGAAAAGATTTATTTATGTATTGCTTTATTGTTATATATTTATAGGCCTACATCAGGATCAGGGTGATTTGCTGTGAAGTGACATCATCGTCATAATCATGGCTATATATCGGCAATGGGCATATGCTTCTTAGGGATTTCAGGACTCAATATGCTCACTCAAAAATTATTAATTATTTTAAGGGTTTGTAAATGTGAGTATGTATTAGGCTGGGTAGATGACATTTGGATTAGGCTTCCTAATTAAATGTAAAAATTAGCTTAATTTCAGTGGATTTTATCTCTTGAGCTGACCATTAATATAGAATTGTTGAGCAGCAGGACTGCCTGACTGCATCAGTATAGTTAAACAACTTTATGATCTAATATAAATTAGATGAATTGAGCAAAGTGTGGTCTGTTTTTTTTACATGCATTTGTTTAGGGGAAGCCAGTATCCTGAATACTGCAAAGCCACTGTTGCCTGTGTGGATTTAATTTACTTGTAATTTCACCGTATATTTGAGTGGCGGGGTTGCACACTGAAAATAGCTGATTTACCAGCTCACAAGGTGTCTAGCTGCGATGTATTGTGAGCTTGTAGGTCGGCTATTTTTGGTGTGCGACACTGGCTCACAACTAGTTAAAACTCAGTGCAAACAGTGAATGATTCACTATAACCCTAATTTAATGTATTGTGATATTATACAATTCTTACATTCCCATGATTGTTAGAAATATAGGCTAAAGCCTGAGAGATCATGTTACAGATCTTTGTGAAGGTTTGTTTTACAGATCATATTTAATGAAAGGGACACAGGTGTTTATCCAGTGTCAGTTTTTCTACTGATGACTGATGATCATCTTTCACCTGCTTGAGATGGTCATGGGGGGAGCAAATTAGGTCTACACGAATCAATCATGGGTAAAAAGATCATCCTGAATATTTGCGACATAATCGGTGATCCTGTTTATTTATCACTTCTGTCAAAAGAAAATCACTTTTTGTGTCTTGCATTATCATCTTTTCAACAGCACATTTTTATTTAGGGGATGATTTCAGTAATTCTGATGTACCGATCTTCTATAATTGCATAAAAGGATATACAGTAGGATTAACTGTGCAGTCCTGGTAAAGTGTCAGTGGAGAGGCTGGTGCGAGGGTGTTTCACCATGCTGTTGACTTTAGCTTAACCTGCTGCATCGCCAAGCTCTTTTTAAATTACCTCTTGTTGATGGGAATCTATTCTTAACATTGTGAATGTTTTCATAATGCCCTAGAGTCTAGGGCATTACGATTCTATTCTATTTACCAGCTTGACAAGCTGGTAAATAGAATATAAATGATTAGAAATTGAAAGTAAACTTAATAGTCCTCACATGTGGAAATATGCCTTCTGTGGTTTAAGTGTTGTTGGAGAGGCTGGTGCGAGGGTGTGCGGCGTGACATCTATCCTGTTAGGCCCACCCTGTCCATCAGCTTCCTTCTGGCCCTTCCTCTCAGGACTCAGGAGCTGTCAGAACACAGTACCTCTGATCCCCATAAAGCCCTCAGCAGCTCTACCTGACCCCGGCCCCATCCATCCTCAGGCTGGGTGTGTGAATCACAACATGCACATACTGAGTGTGTCAGAGATTGTGAATGAATGAATGTGGTGTCAGTGGTGCCTACTCAGCCTGGGACTCAGACGGGTTTTGTGGATGTGTAAGTCTATATGGAGGCGTTTGTGAGTCAGTCATCAGTCTGTAGATCTTTTCCTCTTGAGCATTTAGGCCTATAGTACTCTCACAAATGAGAACACCATTGGGCTACACACACAATCTCTGTCTTTTTACACAAACACACACATAGTGGAATGCTTTAGACATTTTACACCGTAGTGAAATGTATTTACTGTCGAGGAAGCAGCGTTCCTTCTATGTATATTTCTAAACTTGGAAATCGGCCTCCATATATAGCAGCAGCTGCCATACGTTGGAAAGCCACATGTAGTCATTTATAGATACACATAGCATCCTTACATCGCACACCAAATTCTTTCCCCCTCAGAGACATTCTGACGTAGGGATTCCCAGCTTTCCAGCAGTGACCCTTGAGATTCCACCCGTCGCCTATGGACTGTGAAACTTTTCGGTGGCAAGGCTTAGGTTTCACACCATTACCAGTACCCCTTCTCACTCACTCACGCACGCACGCACGCACGCACGCACGCACGCACGCACGCACGCACACACACACACACACACACACACACACACACACACACACACACACACACACACACACACACACACACACACACACACACACACACACACACACACACACACACACACACACACACACACACACACAAAACAACACAGATGCACATACACACAAAACAACACAGATCCACACACACACACACACACACACACACACACACACACACACACACACACACACAAAACAACACAGATGCACATACACACAAAACAACACAGATCCACACACACACACACACACACACACACACACACACACACACACACACACACACACACACACACACACACACACACACACACACACACACACACACACACACACACACACACACACACACACACACACATTTAGTGCACAACCTTGTGTGGTTGTTGTATATGGCTTTGAAGTAAGATCTATGGTTCTAGCATGCTCTTAAGTGTTCTCTGGTAATGTGAGAAAGCCCAGCCCACTCCTGAGAGCAGACTTTTTTCTATTTAGATGGAAGAATCATTCTTGCCCAGTTGTCACTTCTTCCAGCTGCCCCAGTGGAGAGCTGTGATGCTATCTAGATCCTCCTCTCCAACCAAGCAGACGGCCAAGGGAGTAATAGGAATTTAGGACATGAAACAAGGAAGTGAGGAAGGAAGGAAGGGCTGAACAATACAGTGTTGACTTGTAGGTTCCTGCTGTATTCTTTTGAATCTTTTGTTACATTGCCATCTTCAACTCCCATTGAAATTCACAATATTTACATTTAGATATTCAATCAGTGAAATGTATGTTTTTGGTGCTCTGGTTGCATCTGTTGTACCAAGAGTCTTGTACTTAACATGGAGAATTATAAGCACTGAATAATATGTGGAAAAAACCAAGGGTGTTATTACTAAGGCCATGATTTAGGCGTGTGTAAGCAGCACAATAGCAGCAGCTTGTGAACAATCTGGAAGTGCTCTAATCTGTCACAAGAGTGCTGGGACTAATTATGGAAAGGTATTGTCTGACCCACTCACAAAATAAAAAGGATTATGGTTGCCTGATTATAAATAGGCCTAGCCTTAGCCTATACATACAATATGATGATGTGAATATGCAAACCAGCACAGACAAACAAGGTAAACAAGGTTTACATGTACTTACATGGATGTCCTGCAAGCTTGTAGGTCTGGGACCATAGTTAACAGCATTCCATTGAGCATTATTCAACTTTATGATGTACTTCTCTCACTTTAACAGAACCACTTTAAACTTGGCGTCCCTATATTGGGCATGTCATTATTGTCTAAATGTATTTTTAGAAACCGTATACAGTAGATTGGCTATTTTCACTAGTTTTGAAATAGGGCTTAAGTGGTTAAATCCAGACAAGTCTCTGGGGTATAGCTACAGTAGAATCTCCTTAATGTTGCTAAGGGTGTGAAACTTGTACAGTAACCTTCCCTCTGTCTATCACGCTAGCCCTCACGGGAGGGGCTGTGATACCCTCCTGCTGTCACCACCATGTTGTTGACTTTAGCTTAACCTGCTGCATCGCCAAGCTCATTTGACAACGCAGCATGTCAGTGGTCTTTAAACAAGATCATGGCCTTTCGTCCAGTATTTCACAGTAACAAACGATGCTCTGAAAGGGGCTTGTCTGCCGTAAATTACCTCTTGTTGATGGGAATCTATTCTTAACATCGTGAATGTTTGCATAATGCCCTCAGATGGTCAAGCTGGTAAATAAATAGAATAGGAAGGATTAGAAATGGAAAGTAAACTTAATTGTCCAGTCCTCACAAATTTGCCTTCTGTGCGGTTGAATTAAAACAATCATCACATGGATCTCAGGATCAAACTTTGAGAACAGCATGGTTCCAATGTGGATCTTGGACTTCTTGTGGCCAACCTAATATCTAGGATGTATGACTCCAAATTTGGGCAAGGTTTCAGACTGAACAGAGCCCCATTAACTTCCATTATAAAACTAAAGTTCAATATTTCAAAATTGTATAACATGTGGGACAAAGACAGATAGACAGACACACACGCACGCTTATAGACGGCTTTGCCTCCACATACAAAACAGACACGTGCAATAAAGACATGATCCGATGTTGCAAGACACACATTGTATTGTGTCGATGCAGCGTCGTGTCGACTTAATTAATTAACTTTTTCTCAAGTGCGGTTGTTGTTATTGGGTCTACACCCCAAGATAACACGTCATGGAAGATAAACAGCAATGCTGTTGCATAGACTGGTACTGAGAGTGTGTCGTCAATTTGTCCATGTCCACTTGTCCAACCTGAATCATTAGCCTACTTTCACTTCACTTCACTTTGCACTTTTACTACATACTGTAGTAGCTGGCCTCCTTTGTCAATCGCAAGCCAGGCCCAGGTATGTAACCTCCATTTGTCACCCTCTCTCTGGTCGCTCCTTGGGCGAAACAACAGTGTACTGTTCCAGATACAGCCGGGTGATTTTATAGTCTCACAGAAAAAAACATATACTAACTCACCTGTCACCTCTGACTTTGAGTCTGCTCTCCTACACCCATCCTTTGTGCCATCATGTCCCCCTCCCCTTGCCTCTCGCTGCCATCTCTCTCTCTCTCTCTCTCTCTCTCTCTCTCTCTCTCTCTCTCTCTCTCTCTCTCTCTCTCTCTCTCTCTCTCTCTCTCTCTCTCTGTCTGTCTGTCTGTCTGTCTGTCTGTCTGTCTGTCTGTCTGTCTGTCTGTCTGTCTGTCCCATGGCACCCTGGCAGATGACTCTTTACAAGGCTGTGATTAAAGAGAACTACAGAGTCGCTTACTGTGATGGTAAAATAGATAAAGAGATTACTGTAGTACTGTTGTACACACTGTCATATGTCTGGGCATGTACCCTCATTATCTCACAGTGAGTGTACTTCCACTATTATACGGGCAGCATGGTTGAGTATGAATGTATCTCTAGCTTATATTTTCCTAAATCAAATATGTAGACTCATACAAAAATAATCCCTCTCAATCATCACTTATGACCTGGACAGGAATTTCAGAGAGGTCATGAAGGCCATGGCCGTGGTTGCCCCACAGTTTGGCCTTCTGCCCTTCAAAGAATTATCTGCCCTGAGGCAAAACTGGCCTTGATGCCCCATCCACACTGCCCCGCAGCTGATTTAACAGTTTTCTCCTCTGTCTCTTTCCTTCCAGTAGTCTTCACAGACATGAACCGTTCAGGACATGAACCGTTTGTGGTCAGAGAAGGACATATGCAACTGAACTAGGCCCTTGCAAGAGTGTAGATTGCCAAAAAGGGTGATAAAAATTATGTCACATCAAGGTCCTCTGCCAGCTGCAAAGACAACTCAGACAGTCTATACGTGACTTCTGAGACACAGAGTATGTGACAAACAGAAAATAAACTCACCTGCACTAATAATACACACGCTGTTTGAGAACATAAACTCACATGCACTAATAATACACACGCTGTTTGAGCCAACAGTTACAGGACATAAGGACATCAGACAGAGTACAGAATTTATATTTCACTGTCAAGATTCTGAATTCTTAACTTCTCCTCAGTTCTCATCCCCATCTTCAAACCAGTCCAGTGACTGTATGAACTTCTGAACTCCTTTTCAGGTGTTTGTACAAAAATGTATTTATTTCACTGATAGTTATACTTCATATTTAATTCATACAAATTATTTCTTAACCCTTAAATTAAATGTATTATTTCAGTGGACATGATATCTGTTTTATTTGATGGCCTTGCTGTCCTTGTATTTGGGCTTTGTGCCATCAAATCATTTACAAGGCCAAAGGCCAAGTGGCCTTGCCCCTAAAAAGATGGAATTCCAGGCCTTCTTATGACCCACTAGAAGTGTGTGGCTGTGTAGACACTTTACTCCTTTACTGTGCCTTTATTGTCTCCGGCGAGAGAGTATGTTTTACCCCCTGTCCGTCCGTCCGTGTGTCCGTGTGTGTGTGTGTGTGTGTGTCCGTCTGTCACCAGCTAATCTCCGGCACCGTTGGCCCGGTCGCTCCGAAACTGTGCACACACACCCCCTGGATGCCAATTCAGAACTTCTGCCCCAAATCTTTCACATGGGCCTGTTATAGCGCCACCAGGAGGCCGATTTGTGCAAAACCAATTTTTTTATATTACTCCTACAAATTTTATCCAAACATCATGCAAATCAGTACACAGTATCACTATAGTCATGTGATCAACACGGATCTGTCCAATTTCCCATATTCTATCCTCATTGCCTAAGGTTGGCTTCCAAAGTTTGCAGGATTGGTCCGTTTTGAACAAAATGCCTCAAAGTATACACACAGCTTGCGATTTCCGTGAAATTTCACACGCACATTCCCACTTCCCACTAAGCCGAGGAAGAAATGCCACCCTTCTCACATTGGCCTGTTATAGCGCCACCAGCAGGTCTAATTTAGCAAAACACATTTTTGGAACAAAATGCCTCAAATCATGAATGCAGTGTCAATGCAAGAATAAATGATACGGTTGGCACCCTTTTCACATTGGCCTATTATAGCGCCACCAGGAGGCCAGAATAATGTACCTGACCTGGCGGAGACCTGTGCTCCGAGGAGCACTTTTTCTAGTTTTGTTACTTAGTTTACTTTGTTTCTGGGCGTCAACTTTTGGGTGGTAGGTGTGTGCTATTGGTGTAAATGAGCCAGGGAGGAGGGGCCGACTTTGAATGTTCTGTTTACAAACCGCAACCGACGAATCCTACTCATTATATCTGTAAGGGAGGAGGAAAAACAACTATGAGAATATCTGCCATAGTCCATATGGAACCTATAGGAGATAGCTTTTAGTGAATTAAATCATTGTATCCAACTCTGCAGCCGTCTTGCAATCACATAATTGCTTGGCAGGCACATTTTCACTGCCTGCCTGTTTCCGTAGTTGGAGAGATTCATGAATGACAATTTGTTCACAATGTAGGCTGACTGATAGGTGTGGATGTCTCTGAGGTCTGCTCATATTGCTCGTCATTGGTGTGGTCACACCGTGTGTGTCACCGGCTAGCGGTCACAAAGCCACAGGGTTCTGTTACTGGACTGAGACTATGGCCCCATGCTCATACGAGCTGACCTGTTCCGTTCCTGTTGCTAGTGTAGACGTAGTCCTGTTGTCTTGTTGCCCAAAGTGTTGACTCTTTTCTGAACTCTCACCTGATTAACCACTTAAACCCTATGTCAGGGATTTCAATGTTTTTCAGGCCAAGGACTCCTTTAGCTGAGGGTCAGATAAGCAGGGACCCCCACTATTGTATAAGATTGTGTTACATAAACGTTTTCTCTGGTAATCTCTCCAGCTCTTTTATAAACAGAAAATTCATTTTCGTATGGGTTGCCAATTTCAGCCAATCAAGAGAGAGCACCCATTTATCAGCTTCAGTGTTCCAGTTTCAATTTTGTCTGCTCATTTCTTTGTGTCGTCTCTTCCAATTTAGTTTATCCTTTATCCTGTATGAGTCCTCTCTCCTGATTGGATAAAATTGGCAACCTGACCTGCAAATTTTCTGTTTACTAAAGTTTTTTTCACCAAAGTTTGCCTATTTTCCCTGACTCTTCGCCTATGGTATGACATGCCCAGAAAAGGGAGTAGGGATGCCAGGTTGAAAGTGGTTAATGAAAGGATTTTTTTCCAGCAGCTCAGTAACAACTGTCTACCTCAACCTCATAGGCTCAGAGACCAATCTTCCCACACTAGAAGCATAGTAAATGTTTCACCCACTGCCTCAGCAGATTTAGGCTTATACCGTGTTTATGAAGAACACCTACCCAGAGGAGAAGATTAAAGCTATTGTTTGCTGCCGTCTTCATGCATGCTTCATGTTTGTTCACCTCGGCCGTCGTACCTGACAGACAATCCTAGTTGGTAATAAATGTTGCCTAAATCCTCTTGGTTCAGAAGTCTGGCCTGGCAGTTTAATACAGCCAACCTGTGATTACTGCTCCCAGCCCAGATGTTGACTTTCCTTTTTTAGCCCCCTGTGATTACTGTGCACTGAGGCAGCCTATTACAGGATAGATGAAGAAGGGTGTGTGTGTGTGTGTGTGTGTGTGTGTGTGTGTGTGTGTGTGTGTGTGTGTGTGTGTGTGTGTGTGTGTGTGTGTGTGTGTGTGTGTGTGTGTGTGTGTGTGTGTGTGTGTGTGTGTGTGTGTGTGTGTGCGTGCGTGCGTGTGTGTGCGTGTGCGTGTGTGTATGCTGTATACTGCATAACACTGGAGTGAGTGTGAGTCTGTGAATTAAACACAACAGCACCATCAAAATAGTATATAGCCTAAAGTGAAAAATGCTTGCTGTATTGCTGACTTGCTCAAATTACCACCACAGTTGTAATTTCAAGACTAATTGCCCCCCCCCCCAAAGGGTTCCTAACTACAGTATTCCATACATACACATACAGCCATGGCCTTCAGAGCCTACTGGCGCCTTGGTGGTTAATAGCATCACACTCACAGCATGGTACAATCTACATGACCTGTTAGCATTCCCATATATTTGCTGTCCAGTGAGTGTGAGCATGTGTGTGGTTAGGCCTCAGGCTGTTGTATTAAGCTAGCTACACTGTGGTGCTACGACTCTCACATGGAGAAGAATGTTTTGTTCTGATTATGTTCAGTATGCCCCCCCCCCCCCCAAACCCAGGTAGGCAGTCAGAGAGCAAGTCTTACAGAGAGGAAGGGGAATCATCACATCAGAATATTACGGTATTTCAGCTGCCAAAAATGTATAGGATATTAAGGACTGTCAATGACATTAAACGTATAGAAAACTACCATACAGGACAACATAAGAAGTCTTACGGATGTGAAATATAATTTTTTGCAGCTTCCGGGTGCATAGGGGGGTCATCCTGGGACAGAGTTGAAATATGAAAAGACTCTAGGTTGGAGTTCAATGTAACGGGAGCCTGGTGACCCCAGTTTTGCTCCAGTTTGCCTGCGGAACCACTGTTACAGATGTGACATGCACACAACCACCCACCCACGCACTCACTCATGTGTGCGCACGGCCGCATGCAAGCACGCACGGCCATACGCACGCACACACACACACACACACACACACACACACACACACACACACACACACACACACACACACACACACACACACACACACACACACACACACACTCACCATCCCTGCATCCTTGACTCCTGACTGAGCTGCATTCCTGGAATATCTATGGCATTCCTGCTGTGTGATCCCATCACAGGGCACTGGCGAGGGCACAGAGAGCCAGATAGAGATGGATAGGTAAACAGAGAAAACCATGTTGTAGATCCTCCCTTATAGAAGGCTTTTAGACTACTCAGTTAATCATGCAGTAATCACATCATCTTTTTGCCTCCTCCTCCCCCCCTCTCATGGCTCCTGTTTGAATCTTGACTGGATTCACTTTTGTCATAAGCAAATTGGTGCTCTCACTCAGCACTGTACTGCACACTGAAGCCTGGTTCATGCCTCGGCGACAAAGTGTTGTTCAACGTGTCGCTCAACAAAAAGCGACACGTTTTCATTCTCTGACACCTTTTCATTTTCTGGTTTATGCTTTGTCACCAAAGCATAAATCAGGCTTTAGCATGTCTGCATGGGAAGGGACATTTCATTTTCTCAGAGGACAAGTTACACAAGGATGCAAAACAAGATAATTGCTGCTCCTGGGGTCCATGGCGGTGCAAGAGACCCTTACTCTTGTTCCTGTTATGTTCCTTATAAGGCTTTGAGGTCATGGTTTGTTATGTTCATTCTGTACACATGAATTAGGCTAACTGCTCATTAGCCATATGGTGGGTTAGAGGCTACACCACCTCACACACACACACACACACACACACACACACACACACACACACACACACACACACACACACACACACACACACACACACACACACACACACACACACACACACACACACACACACACACACACACACACACACACACACACACACACACACACACAGTAGAGTAATATAGAGTAGAGCAGTAGGGTTTCAGATCTATATTATTCGATTGATAATTGATTGATCTCTAGTCTACACCATGGGTTCCCAAACTTTTCAGCCCGCGAATATATATATTCGCCAAAATATATATTCGCCAAAATATACCCAAAATAAGGTAGAGATGCACCGATACAGGTTTTTTCAATTCCGATCCGATCCGATATATCAATTAGGATATTTTTCGATATCCGATATATATGCCGATATCCGAGCAAAACTTTAAATACAAAAAAAAATCCTTTACCTTTCAATTAAAGACATTTATTACTGAATATTTTAAAGTACAATAACAGTAGAAAAAAAACAAATACACTATGATCTATCACCAAAAGAAAATACCTACAAATCAGAGGCGTCAATTGGGTATGGCAGGGTATTGCAGCTGCCATACCCTGGCTCCAGGAAAAAAAAAATGTATGCAATTTATGCACATAAACTTGCACGTTCGGTGCGCATTTGAAATGTATTAAAATGGTAAAATGTACTATTTGTAATCATTTTAGGTTGTATTTCATCCATTCTGTTGAAAAAAAATAAAAGTTTTTTATTTTTTATTTTTTTTATGACCCAAAATAATTTTGCAACCCCACCGTTAGTCTCTTGGGGTTGCGACCCCAACTTTGGGAACCCCTGGTCTACACAGTAGTCGTTGACCTGCTAGGTGACAATCACACCATTGGGCACAGATTATTAATCCTGCACAAATACAGAGACACACATGCACTTCACACAATAGTCTGCACAGCTGCGTGCGTGCGTGCGTGCGTGCGTGCGTGCGTGCGTGCGTGCGTGCGTGCGTGCGTGTGTGCACACACTCCTGCAGGATTATCCATTATTGTCCTACATGGTCCATTGTTCAATTCAATATGTTGATGAAAAATAAGATATTGCAATAAAAGCAGATTAGAGACACTGTGAGCGATGATTACAAGTCATATGACGGTGCCAGCCGGCCACTACTGCACTGCTTTCATTTGATTTCCTTTAACCCAGTGACACATTTACATCCATTGCACCTCTCTCAGGCCTCCTTAAAGAAATATATTTTGGTGAATATCGTTGCTGTCGGGTGGAAACCTAGTAAGTCCAAAACTGGTCTTTTTTAAATTATCATTTTAAAAACGATTTAAAATAGTGAAAATAGCTGATGCGAGGCATTGTGAGCTTGTAGATCTGCTATTTTCACTACTTTTGTGCGACACTGCGACACACTTGTGTGATGAAGTAGGTAATTCATTTATGAAAAAAAAACATTAAATATTGAAATATGGAGATATGAGGTTTCTGCCCGACGGCAACGATATGAAAAATGATGTCATGTATTGTTGTAGGCCGGGCTGCGTGGCAGGCGGTTGAGACAGTGTTAACTATAAAGAGGCTGCTGCCTGCAGGCCTTCCTGTTGTGTGTCTGTTTATATCTGTCTCCACGGGGGGTCCACACGGTTCTTTGGAGCCCCCCCCCACTCCCTATGGATTGGGGAAGCCCCTGTAGAACCCCCCCATGGGACATCTCTTCCTCCATTAGTTAATTTCTGATCAGCTGCGCCCTATCATTAATTCATGCCTCTTCCAGCACAGATGCTGAAGGTTGCCTCTGTTCATCTGATCCCTCCCCTGTCACTCAGCCAGCTCTCGCTCACCCTATGCCCCCCCCCCCCAGCCACAGCATGTGCATCAGCTCAGCAGACAGGCAGGCAGCCACCACGATGGCATAGACTATGCCATCGTGGAAACAAAGAAACAAAAGAAGGTTAGAAAAGCAGGGGCTGTTGAGGTGCACTTGTTAGTGTGCGAAGGTCTACCGAATGAGAGCTCAAATGTCTACTCCTCTCAAGAGAAGGTTGTGCATGCAGAGTCAGACATCATGACCAAACTGTGATTGGCTTGTTGTAATGAAATTACCCTATTTCATTAAACATTTGAAAATGTATGGGACGCCAGGTTGCAAGTGGTTAAACCATGGTTGGACTTCTGCAGGAAGTGCAATTTCACCCTCATGTAAAGCCAGTGGTCACAGAACACTAGAGGAACTGTGTGTGTGTGTGTGTGTGGCAGTCATAGATTTAATAAACAGGGTGTATGAAAAACAGTTTGAAAATTCATTGTTAAATGTGGGAACCCTGAATAAATGAAACCAGCTTAATATGACATACTATAAACACATAAGTACATATTAGGGTGTCTCGGGTTGGTGTTGTTGGGTACTCATGTAGTTTGCTTTACAGGGAAATTAATGGTCACAGCCCATGCACACTCAGATAAACACAGACAACAACACACAAACAGTGGATCATCACTTAATTGGAACATTGCAGCCATATACTGGCTGTAATCCATTCAGTCAACACAATAGACTGTACACTCGAAATTAACATATTTTACAGGACATCTGCCTTTGCTTTTTTTTTTATTGAATACTTAATTAGTCAAAAAATGTAAACGGCACGGAAGTACAGTAAAACACTTGGGCTAAAAGGATAACACAAATATGTCCTGGGGACTTGTTTCCATTGTGGTCCTATGTATTCAATTCATCAACAGAGCATACATTATTAACACATTAATGCATGTCATCAAAAGAAAATACAAATAGCTTTATTTACAGAGGAGAAAGAAAGGGGATTTAATATCTATCTCCACCTGTAATTCGCTGATATTAGCTTTTTCAGGCCAGTTTTGAAAGCCAGTGATTCACATCGTTTAATGGTTGATGTAAGGGCCCATGCCATGTTTGTGCTAAATTGGTAAATATATATATATATATATATATATATATATATATATATATATATATATATATATATATATATATATATATATATATATATATATATATATATATAATACTGTATGTATATATATATATATATATATATATATATATATATATATATATATATATATATATATATATATATATAATACTGTATGTATATATAAATAATACTGTATGTATATTAGAAGCAGTGTGCACCAGGTTAGAGGCTGGAGTCCCCTTTGGATCACATCTGCACGTGTGCCTGGTGGGGGATGTCCTTCGGAAGCTTTATCTTCTTCCAAGGCCAAGCGAAACGAAACAAATTAGACGCTTGTCAGAGGCCTACGGAATGTAATCATCCCTCAGATGGGCATTAGTCCTGGCCACCAAGCTGCCTCTCAGTCAGCGCCCAAAGGCCCTCCACCACCATAGACTGGAGTGCTTCCCGCTCTCTGATACCACACAGGATCCAAGAAATAGGCTTACCACAACTAATTGCGTGACAATGTCTAAGTCGGGTTGAGTTGATTAGCGTTCTTTTGTTCAGGCTGATACGATCATCCGATACCGCCCCGGACTGATGCTTGGCTGGACAGGAGAGAAAGAACCGTGGCACCTTGCACTGTGTTAGCCCTTTAATATTTAAGGCCCATTAATTAGAACATTTCTGAGCCGCATGTCATTATGCAAGCTGGAGAAACTCAAGCCTCCAAGTCCAGGATCAGGTCTCTTCAGCCTGAGCGGTTCCTGTGTCAGAGAGCATGATGGGACAGTTTGGACAGAGCATGATTCTGCCTGTTTTGGTGGCTCCGGTTACCACTGTCTATCAGTTATTTGTGCTCAGAGAATGGAGTTTGTGCGTGAGCTGTTATGACAGCGTCTCAACTGTGCCTATTAATGGAACCATCAAAACTGTTTACTGGAAGGCTGGGATGAGTGGTAAACCTGCTAATCAAAACCAGAGAAAACTTGATTAAAATGGATACCCCCCAGCCTGTTGTGGCTCACTACTTTTCACTTGTCTAGACCGTGAGACTGATCAGCTGTGTGGTGGTCAGCAGCTGATTCAAATTTTGGGGGTTGTGTGTCTGCGTGCGTTGTGTATTTGTGTTGAGTCGACACCCATGTCCCTGTGCGCCCCAGCTGGCCATTGTTAGGGGTATTTCCGCCTGGTTAACCTCTGGGCTAAAGGCTTGGGTGGGGGCCTTTGTCCTGGTCACGTCGGTGACAGACCTGCACAGGGAACAGGGGAGGGCAGGGTCAGGGGGAGGAGCCTGGAGTTTAGCAAACCATCTGTTGCTGAGACAAAACATGAACTGCTTCATTCTACGGCTCTTAAGACACTCATGGACTTAGAGACAGACATTAATGTGCACACACAATAGACATCTTGTAGACACAAAGGCACGTGCAAGCACATGTGCACATCTGACTGCAGATTTTCTGTGCCCTGCTGCCCTCACTTAATTACACACCTACCCACACGTGTGCTTTTATATTTGTGTTCACGCATTGTCGCATTCACCCACATGCAACATACGCTCCCTCTCTCTCTCTTGCACGCACGCGCGCACACACACACACACACACACACACACACACACACACACACACACACACACACACACACACACACACACACACACACACACACACACACACACACACACACACACACACACACACACACACACATACATGTTATGTATGTTGTTTATTTTATCTTATTTTTAAGTTGGCCAAAACCTAGCCTAAGTTGTATTCAAAAACTCCAACAGAATCCACAGAACTGAAAACTGAAGTCTAATTATTGTTCGATTATAAGTTGAATTTGCATTTGGAGTAACTTAGAGTAACTTTTTCCTTTTTTGTCTTGGAACTCTGCTTATTTCCCCACAACCACATATTCAAAGCATGCAGTTTATTAGTGGTGTACCACCAAACATTTATCCCATTAGATATCATCCATATATCATATTTTGTCTCTCCATTAGAGACAGTGCCCTGTCCAGTGAGCTGTGTGAGTGACTGTGAGTGTGTATGAGTCTGAGATGATGGCTGCCTTTCCTTGGCGTACCTTAGGGAAACTCTTTTCCTATTTTAATGTTATACTTCGGAGAGGCTTACTAGTTAGGTTTTGGGGAAAATATTCCTCAATACTTGCGTCACTGAAATATTTTTGTTGGGACATCTACCGGATGTGGTGTAGAAACCTGCGGTATGTGCATGACTTATACCTCTCCATTCCTACTGTCTTGACGTGCCCACTGTCTGACTCTGTCCAACATCTGGCAAGTCCTGGATAAACTGCATCAGTGGACCACTATTGCAACTAACTGACTGGCTAGTCATCCTCTTTATCAGATTTACTGCGCATTGTAGTTAGATATACTGTAGATAAATAGATATGTAGATAATAGATAGACAGACAGACAGGTATGTATAGACCTTATCAATCTTGTGAGGGAAATTCAGTTGCTGTAGCAGCACCGTAGTTGGAAACACAGGATAGATACAAGTACGAGTTGAGACATACAGCTAAGCTTCAAGAGTAACATTAAAATAAGAGTAAACAAGTATAGTAACATAAAAGAAGTAGAAGTTACAAAATGACAAATGGGAGAAAGTCTGGACTGGCTATCTGCACTTTGACTGACCGGGATTTGTGTAATGAATTAACTATTAATTGATGTAAATATAAATGTAGGCAGAGTATCAATGTTCAATCTATCACCAGTAGTATGGGCTGTATGATGTCAGGCTGATATGTACAGTTTCAGCCAGCTACACAGTGGGAGAATGGATACATATGTACAGTCAATCTGCAGTGTAAATGAGAAGTGTGTCAGCAGTATAACATTTTTACAGCTTAGCCTTTGCAGTTGCACTAGTATATATGATGTGAGGCTGATAGCTTATATGTACAGTAAATATGAGAAATATACACTATCAATGGTAAACTTACAACAGTTAGCCTTAGCAGCACTCTAAGTATGATCCCACTAGTCCATTAGCAAAAGAGTCAGACTCCTGAGCAGGAGTCATTAATCCAAGGACAGAGCAGAATGCCTAGTGGCTTGGTTATGTAGCTTAATGGCTACTGGCAGAGAGGTAGCCATATGATGAGTATTGGCAATATGCCCCAAATTCAAGCTGTTGCAATGCCCAGTTATGTAACTGATCTGCTTTAAAACTGTAGTATCTAGATCAAACAATAGTAATTATCCTACAGCGACCTCAGTAAGCTTAAGTGAAGTGATTAAGTAGGCATGCATAATAACATGCTGGTATCAGGCAGGCACTGTCAGACACTGGTATAGCTTTTGAGAGCATACCAAACAACACTTTAAAAGCCATATCTAGCCATATGTAAGAGAAATGGACTCTTTAAACTTTTGGCCTTTCCAATTAGCATGTTTCCAGACAATGGAGAGGACGGAGGCATTATCAATTGTCTGCAGTCTTTCTCTTTCTCTCTCCATCACCCCCCTTAGCTTTCTACTGATTTTACACGACCCCTCTGTAACCCACTCACCGCTGTCCCCAGTGGTTCGGCTGAGCCACATTTAGCTGTGCTCCATTAGCCATCTGGAAAATGGTGATGGAAGTAGGTTTTTAGACTGCCCGAGTGACTCCTGCCCAAAAAGGAGCCTGCAGCTTTAAATAAAAATACAAAAATAAAAATACTGAGAAATAATATTCATCAGGCAGCATTGTTTAACACAAACATTTAATAAATAATTATACTGGCTTGATTTCCACTGGCATTTAATCTCTATGATTCAATGAGCACCACCAGCAGATTAGATTTCACATAATCTTCAACTGTCTCAGACAGGTCCGGAGCATCTTGAGCTTTATTTTGACCATGACACACACACACACACACACACACACACACACACACACACACACACACACACACACACACACACACACACACACACACACACACACACACACACACACACACACACACACACACACACACACACACACACTCTCTCTCTCTCTCTGTACAGTGTGGATGGGTGTTTGTGTCTGCACACGTGGCAGCCTGTTGTTAATAGTTAATGAGGATTGATGTCGGGCAGTGGTGACCTTGTATAAGGTTTCCTAGTGGAACCCATGCCTATTGATCTCTTCAGTTTTATGGCCTGTTGGACACAACTCTCTCCTGCTCCCTGTTCCCTGGGCCACCTGAATGGTGGCACTCACAATGATTAATGCTGTTTGGCTGGGCAAAAGGTACGCTCCCTTAACTGTGCTCCTTGATTGCTACAAGTAACACAAGTTCACTTTCAAATGGTCTTGTTTCTCTATACGTGCCATTTATTGCAGGGCAAATTTACAGGTCGAAATATTGAAATATCAAATGGTTGGAAAAATATATTTTTGGATAGCAGCATAAATACAATTTAAAAAGCCTTATTTTAACTATGTCCAAGGACCAGGTCTTATTCCTTTATGCCATGTGTCATATGTTTGTAAAATAACTGTAACAACAGGAAAATAAGGGCAAAGGATTACAGATACAACACATGTCTCTGAGATGGAAGAGCACTTTGTAGTTATGTGGTGAAGTTGAACAATAAATGGTTAGCTTGACTACCAGTGTGCCCCCTGTGCCAGCTGTCATAAAGGTCTAAACCACTCGTCTTTCATCCTAATAACTATGGATCTGGTTATAGAAGGGCCTTGCATACTCAGTAACTTATTTAGACCATAATTTAGGCCACAGAGTCAGGAGGATGTGCTGGCATTCCTTCTGGTACGCTATACAGTCAATCAAGCAGGCTGTTCTATAAATGTATCATGCACTGCTGTAAGGAAATGGCTGTCTGTCTGAGCAATCAGCCACAGATTCCTGTTGTTGCTCTCAGTTACTGAGCTTCTAACAAACATGGCCGGGAAGGTCAGTGACTCGACATGGCTACACAAACACTAGAGACCGGGTCATCCCTCTCAACTATAGGGTTGTCGTTTTTTTGTAACATACGACTAGAACCAGGTACTGAAATTATGGCAATGTTGATGAGAGTGTGGTGACAGTTTGATTGTTTGGCCATTTTCTCATACTCGTAACTAACCCACCCAGAAGGTTAAAAAAGTGTTTTAGCTACTTTTATGATCCTGAGTGGTATACTTTGAAGCGAATGACACACCCTCAGCCTGCATTTAGGCCTGGTTAACAGCTTTCCTCCACTAAAATGTAATAACGGTTTAATGAGAGGGTAGCAGCAGTGCCAGTATGGTTTGGTAAGGGAATGGTTATGTGGCATAAGGCATTGGAGGGATGGAGGGTGTTGGAGATACTGACGGTGAGGGAACGAGGAAGAGACAGAGAGAGTGAAGGAAAAGAGAGAAGTTCAGAGTCAGACACTGCTGGCTGGCATGAACTTAGTGGTTGTTTGTGTGATGTGATGACAATGACTTCACACTGTCCCTGACTGTCCTGTGTACCTATGATGTTTGCATTTCTAGATCAGATGAAACACCACTGCTACTGGGTATTTGAATGCACAATTTCTCATCCGTTCTAACGTGTCTTGCATCTGGTCTTTTTCCAGGTGATACAAGCAGAGTCATTGGCTCTTCGTCCAGCTTACATTGTGTTGTGTACACTGTACATGATAACTCCGGACATTTTAACATCCATCATCATTCTATCATCTAACTTTGATAGATAATAACATTAGTTGGAATAACGTTAATTGTGGGTGTGTTTTTTCATCTAGGTGTTTGTGCAGCAACAGCTAAATAAAACACCACAGTAAATGTTATTACCTTCAGTATTGTTTACCCGTGAAAAGTATCCGTTTTTAGATCCAACTGATGTTGTGTTGTTATGTGTTGTATTCGCAGGGGGCCCACGTCTGGCTTAGACACAAAGAGCAGCTCCATCCCTCCACAGTCAGCTCCTGTGACGATGCAACTCTGGTCCTCACTACTGATTATGGGAAGGTAAGAACAACACTTGTTTACCCTTCAAATATTAAATTGCATTTAAAGTGTAGAGTTTGTATTTAATACAAACTCTACACACTGTGTCAAAGCATCATCTGTCTCCTATTATCTACAACCCAAAATCACTTGGCTTTAATTAGTTTGAAGACTTCGAAGCGGATATTAACCAGAATTGTGGCGTGACAGCTTGTTCCCACAACATTATTCAGATCTCTCGTGAAGCCAAGGAAGTGCTATGTAAAGCCATCACTGTTTAGTCTTTCTTATGTGCTGCTTTAGAATGTCAAGCCAGTACATTTCCGCCTGCTGATTTTGACTGAAAGCCAAGGACCTTCCCCTTGTCTATTAGCCTATAAGTGATATAAGGCTTGACTCCATGCTACTACTGAACTAAGATGTCCAATAGCGTGTAGCAGTAAAACAACTTGAAAGACCCACAGGGCATTGTTTATGAGAGGCTATTGTGAGCGCAGTCAGCGCACATGCGTTCCATCTTAGAGCACTGTATCAGGCTCTGTGACGGAATCAACACCTTTTGTAATAATAGAAGAATGGCAGGAATGGGCTCTACTTTGTGACGAGTCAGTGGCCTATGCTTATCTGTTTGGCCTTTGTGTCTGAAGGAAATCCTGCAAGAGGGAGAAAGAGAGAGCAGTAGAGAGCGATGGCAAGACAGAAAGAGAGGGAGAATGGGGGGCAGAGAGTGAAATAATGGGGTGTTGAAAGGTTAAATAATAGACTCTGATTTAAATGTCTGGGGGTCAGATGGCATTTATGGAAAATGAGCCTTCCGTTTTAGGCTCATTTGTAGAGGAAGGCCTTTGTACTGTACAAGTACAATGAATAGTACATATAATAGGACCCTCTGGTTCCTCCTCGTGGGCGTTGAAGATCCATCCTTACCCAAAGGATGGGCCTTTGTTCAGGGCCATGGAGGGCCCAACAAACTGTTTAGTCTAGAGGACCACAACCTACAGCATCATAACACATCAAGCCAAGCCTGTCACACAGCTGTTATCCTAACGTCACGGTCAGACCCAAGGCCCAATGTTATTTCTGGACCTCTTTACTATTGATCTAAATATGGGCGACATATGGGCTCAAGTGGCATAGTGGCTGAGGTGCAGAATTTCTTTCTTTTGGAAACAAACATCTCAGCATTATCTTTCCTGGCCCTGAATCTGCCTATTCTTGTCTGTCATGGAGGACTTAAAATACAGTCGGCTGTTCTCACTGATCCACACTTATAACATTGATATTTTGTTATCAAATAAGATAACCCTAACCCTTATTAAAAAATCACACCCTGTGTGAAGTGGGCGGTGTCTTGCTAGCTAATCACAATACTGAATGGAGTCAACCAATCATGTACAAAAAATAAATACATTTATTGAAACACTCTTTATGATGGAAGAAACCATAACTTAAAAAAAAAAAACTTATGTTTTTTTTAAAGTTATGGTTTCTTATATAGGGCTATGCACATGTGTCATGTGACACTGGCCAATCACAGTCCTGAATAGACTGTGATTGGCCAATCACGGTGCAGGGTTAGGCGGGGTACATTTTTGTACATTTTTGGCCAATCACAGCGCAGGATTTGTTGTACAAATATCCAAACCTCACTTATAGGGGCGGTTTCACCGCCCAAAAAGATATCTTAATAACTCTAACCTCTGAAAGGGAGACACACCAAGTTTTTGTTGAACGGAGAGAGCAGAGTCTTTTGTCTTGGGGAAAGGGCCAGATTTACAGTATATCTTCAATGCCGGCAAGGAAAACATTTTTTCAAATATGTTTGTGACATGTGTTGCTGAAAACTCAAAGGCTGTTTTGTTATGTGTGTCTGGATTAAGCAATCATTCTGTAGCCTGCTGAGATAACTGTTTCCACAGCAACTAAATGTGGTGGTGATGTGGTCAAATGCATCAGACACGTGCATCTAAATGATTGAACTGCCCATGATGTAATGTCACCACACACACATGATGGCTCCAAACTCACTTATTTCACTTATTAACTGGACAAGAATGTAGCATCTGCCAATATACTGTACATTGTGTCCCTCAAGGGCTTTGATTGTGCTCTAGTCCATTGAAACATTTGCTGCCAGGTGTGTTGCCATGGAGATCACACTAGAGTCCATGTATGGCACCAGTGATCAGCCATGTTAATTAGTGCCTACACAGTAGCTGATCTTGAGGGCATGTGCATTATCCACGCCTTGCTGAGGAGAGGCCCTGCCTCTTTGTGGGGGTTCCTTGGCCTAGTGCGGGCTATGGCAGAGACCTGCACCTGCACATGTCCTCATCCTCTGGGTATTTCACTTATGTCTCTGATTTAGAGAGATCACAATATACGTAGATGTTTATTGTGTGAGTCATAACGACCCTACAGTCAAAATGTGTTAATTGAAAACACAGTCTCTGGTGTGTGGTGAAAACAAGCATTTGCTATTCTCAAGTCAGATCCACAAAAAACACTCCCCCAGCTCGCTGTGATTGACACGGAAGTAGTGCTAGTTTTGGTTCACTGACGTGATAACCTATTCCGACCACCGCGGCTTGCCAACTCGGACGGCGTGCTCGTCGACGGCATGGGCACTCACTCGCCTCCTGGCCTCGCTCGGGCGCACCTCATAAGAGCCTCAAGGCCTTGATGTCGGCATGCGCATGCCTGCCTGCCGGTGATTTCAAAAGTCATGTATTTGTTGCAAAACATTGCACATATGCAGGACATTGGGTGAACCAAAAGAGCACTCCCCAAATGAATTGGCTTGGGAATCGCTTGCGTGGTGAAAACACAAACAGATGGTCAGAGGTACCCTCTGTACCCTCTGTCAGAGTTCAATTAACAAATGTACCCTGGCAGCAAGGTCCCCCTGGGCTCAACCTAGCATCACCCTTTGTTTAAGCTCTTGCGCTAAAGGTGCACTAAAGCAGTGGTTCTCAACCTGTGGGTCGGGACCCCCAGGGGGGTCCACATGTGATTTCGGGGGGGGGGGGGGGTCCCCTGATGACAGTGAAGTGACAATTTCAAATAATATGAGGCAAAATTGTGAAAATAGCTTGTACATCTGCTATTTTCACAATATATCTGTGGAACTGCTTGTCAGGGTGGGGAAGGGTCCCCAGTTCAAATATGATTCTTTTGGGGGGTCGCAGACTGAAAAGGTTGAGAACCACTGCACTAAAGTACCATACTTTCCTACCTCAGCTTGCGGCCTCAAGGGAGCACACCAGGGGGTCGTTGTCCACTGAGTCAGGAGGTTCCTTCTGTCATTTTAACTGGCTGAGCTGACTCCTGTCACATCAACCATCACCATTCATCACCGTTTGTCCCCAGGATAGCCAGGGCTTAAAAATGACCACTGTCCTGAAGTTGCAAGGTGTGACTGACTGCACCCCTGTTGTACATCGATCAGCAATCCCCACACACTCACAGAGCCGCTGTCCAGACTGAAAACCACATCTGCTCTTTCTTGTAACAGTTTCTCTGTAGTGATATAGTTTTACTTTCAGCTAATATCACAGCATGGAAAGCAGCACTGTTGGATTCTGTAAAGCTCATGGGAACTAAGAGAACGGTGCGATCTAACAACCTTGGCTGTCGTCTGTCCTACTATTGAACCTTTCACTGGGAGTGTATGTTTGCGTGTGTGCGTGTTTGCATTTTCGTGTGTACAGATGGCACCAGCTGAGTGACAGTGAGTTTGTCTCCAGGGGGTGAACATGACAAGAGGCATGTAAGGCAAGGCATGGAAAGGCAGGCTATGCTCTACATAGCCAGTGTTGGTGATGGTGATGTCATTTGGATCATAACAAGATGTCAATAATGGAACAGGATGGCATTACTGTATTGTTCTGCAAGGTGTTGGTACCCCGTTTCAGCATAAAGCATGCATAATTTGGTACAAACATTAAGAATGGCATTGCTGATAGCTTGTGTAACTACTCAGATGTAATACAAAGGCGAAAATGGCAACGTTGGCCACATACGGTTTGTCTTATAACTGATGACCATGCCGGTGAAGAAGGATCCCAAATCAGTTTATCATGATGAAGTAGACTATCTCTTAGAATTAAGACCCTGGGGAAACCCTGTGATGTTTGGTTTGGCCCATACTGTTACCCAACAATAACAGCCATATTTCCTTTGTCATCTTGTGCGGGAGACATGAATAATGAGTCAAATACAACAGACCCGTCAGGTGCCGGTTTCATACGCTTCCATTTGGCATCGAGTTAAAACACCACTGCAGAGGTTTGGGTTCGCTTACCGCCAGCTGTGTCTCCGGTTTGGCCAGGCGCTAAGACATGGTGAGGCTTATTGTGGGCTATTTTTGCAGAATGTTTGCCAGTTTCTGATATGCCCATAATCCCTAGGCTTAATGTGGTTAATTTATACTCTGTCATACGACAATGTCGCACACCGAAAATGGAAGATCTACAAGCTCATAACACAATTGACAGTGTTCATAGGTGGGATTATGTCCTTAACTAGCGACTGGGGGAAGATGGCGTGAACCTCCCCATATGTTACACCAGTGAAACTCCTCAATGTCAGGTGAAAAGAAGCAGCTGCTGACCTCTGTGTGGTTGTCTACTCCGTACCCAGGCCAACAGTGGAGATTGGTTGGCAGGTAAAGGGGGGAATTGAAAACGACAACATTGAGGGAGAAATTCACAAAAACAAAGGTATGTTCCCACTGATAGATTAAACTATTGAAATTGTCCATACTATATAGCCACACAGCACTGGAGGCTGAAAATAACCCACTGATACCCACTCAGCCTTTTCTGGATTGTTGGTCAATTGAGCCTTTATGTTTTATAATGTGAGCGCATCTGTGTGAGCAGTGCACATTCATGAGCGTGTTTGCCCAAATCCCAAAGTCACAGAAGTGCTATTGTGCTATTTGTGTCTGAGTGTGTGGTGAATGGATAGTATCTCACAAGGAGTAGGACATTTTGTAGTAGCGGTGAGCTGTCAGTGAATAGTACCAATAATGTGTTCTTTTGCATGGCATCCAGCCAGTGTTGTTTATGCGTTGTCTCTCTTTTAGCCTCTCTCTCCTTTGAACAATATGCACCATTAATAAGCCTGCAACCTCCTAATCCACCCACATCCCCTGGGCCAGGGTGTGACCCTACTGCAGCAGATGGAGCCACACTAGCTGTGTGTGTGTGTGTGTGTGTGTGTGTGTGTGTGTGTGTGTGTGTGTGTGTGTGTGTGTGTGTGTGTGTGTGTGTGTGTGTGTGTGTGTGTGTGTGTGTGTGTGTGTGTGTGTGTGTGTGTGTGTGTGTGTGTGTGTGTGTGTGTGTGTGTGTGTGTGTGTGTGTGTGAGTGTGTGTGTGTGTGTGTGTGTGTGAAAGACACAGATAGGCAGTGATAAACAGACAAACTCTGTGTGTCAATGTCTTTTTGTATCTGTGTGTGTGTTTGTGTGTGTGTGTTTGTGTGCATGCCCGATGATTCCAAAGACATTAATTATCCATCTGTAGAGCGATGGTCCAAAGTTTTTTTAGCCCTCCCAAAAGATCAGGGTGCACAAAGTAGTAGCGGGTGTGGTTTCAGGAAGCAAACCCAACCACTGACACCTGGTAATTTTAGCATAGCGTTTTATTACTTTACTGTACTGTTAACAAACGTGTTAATAAAGTATTCAATCAATTGCTAAATCTCAATTTGCACCCTCTGGACTACAGAGACTTTGGTTTAATGTACCATAGCTAACCTAGTTATTCCGCTTTGGACGGATATGAGAGGCATGGTGAAAGTGTGAGATCTAACGTGTTGTCAAGTGTACTGTAGACAAGGAGTATAGTGACTTTGATGAGCTTTGCTGCTCAATTTCTGTGATGGATTTACATGGTGTGCTGTACACTCTTCCAGTGTCAACACCAGTTATCATTTGGAGATGATTGTTTGACTCTGACTGAGTTAATGATTTAATTTCATCAATCAACAGAGAGCCTCACATGCACACTCATTATGTTACAAGCTGGATCAGATTGTCCTGAGTCATAAGTGCACCACTCATTCATTACTGTTATGATGATCAAGTTGGATCCCTCGTGAAATGGACGATGGAATAAAAGAAAGCATCGAACTCTTTCTGAGGTGCCACTACAGGAAACAAACCAACCTAATGTGAGGACAACGCCCACCTTGAGTGTTGAAATAATCACCTTGATTGTGATTAATTAAGAATAACTATTTAATAATGAGTCCATGTTCACAGCGAATACATAGTTTATCACCCTGGTTGGGCTGGGACCTCTGCCTTTAACACTAGAAAGAGTATGCCATTGGCACAGAGCCAGCCTTTTGTCCCATTTAATGTATTGTAATTGGTCGTTGGTTCCACATGGGAAAGGGGCAGGCTACTGTGTAACACACACACGCTGTAAGTGATATTGTTGTGTTTAAATGTGTTAAATAGCTCTATATTTCTATAGTAATCATTGCTATAGTGTTCAGTAACAGGGGTCTCCCCATCTCTCCAGCTCTTTAGTGAACACAAAATACATTTTAAGCTTTAACCTTTTTAATAAAAAACTTTGTTTTAACCAAAAAATATCACTTACAGCACCTTTAATTGTAGCCTTGTTTTTCAGTATGCGGTGTGGTCTACCATGTAAAAAGATAAATATATAGATATTGGCGTGTGGAAAGTGGCATATCACACAGAAATTAAACCAATAACCATCACAGTGGGCTAAAGCAATGGAAATGTGAAACCTCTTTTGAAACTGGGAACTCCAGCTCTGTTTCCCATGTGCATGTCTAATGATTCAGGCATGAACAAATCCCCAAGGATTATTCCATGAAATCAGAAGAGAACATTATTTAGAGAAGGTCAAAACAAAGGCTGCAATATACAATATGTATGGTACACACACACACACACACACACACACACACACACACACACACACACACACACACACACACACACACACACACACACACACACACACACACACACACGCACACACATTCAATATGAACACACATTAAATATGAATGCCAAGTGTCTGTCCCTTGAGACTTAAGATGTTTGGGAGGAATACATCGTTTATTTCTCTGTTAACAGTGGTGTTTTCCGAGCACAAGTGATGGTGTTTTCCTCAGTTTTTCCCCATGATGAAACTTGATGTACCGCCTGTAATTGCAAATGAAATCTGGTAACTTAGCTATTTGGTATTGTATTTCGGTTGCCTTTTGAGCCACCACAATTTGGTTTGATGGTGTGATGCACAATGGCCCTTGAATCATCGGATGTAAGAGGAAAGATTTAAAAATGCTTGCCTTCATAATATCTTTTCTCACATCAATGAGTGCGGCCTCAGCCTCACTCAGTAAAATCTTCTCTTCATTGAAAAGCGTGACCTGTAAGGATCCATTAGGGTCTATTTTTACACTTCACACCGAGGAATTTACTGTGCATTAGATGTAAACTTATACAATGTTTTCTCTCTTTCATAGACTCTCATAGAGTGTATGTGAGTCCAAATAAAACATGTTCAAGCAAAAAGTGTCAGACTGTAACAACACTAGAACATTGTTGTCCAGTGTCTTATCAGACACTATTTTGAAAGTGCAATTGTGTCCAATTTTGTTGCACAATTGCTCTCATTTTAGGTATTAACTCTTTATGGTAACATTGTTTATTATAATAACATGACCTAAAAAAAACACTGCCTGGGTGTCTCTTGTCAGAATAACAATAGAGCTTAAATGTTAACGCTTGTACTAACAATGGACCTCATTCCATTAGACCAAAGCTCACGTGTCAGTGATGACTTTACCTCATTAATTAACTGCAATGTTTTTGAATGGAAAAGGTTAATACTTTTAAGCATCTGCTGAAAGTGAACAGGCTGTTGGATTTATGCGTCAGTTAGGCCCTGTGCTGTGAATAGAGGCCAATTTTCTAGAGTGCAGAGGGTGGGGTTATGGCCAGAGGGTTAGGGACAGCTAGTGTGTCAGGGTGGCTGTAAATCTGCTTGCATCTGGTGGGGTGATGACTTCACTCACTGTGTGTGTACTGTTTTTCACCCCAAAGGATCCCAGCCCTCCACCACCCTTGTTATGAGAGAAACATGTAGTAACTCAACATGGAGTGCATTAATATTGTGTTGTTATCTCGATATACACCCATATGTTCTAATGGCTCTCTCATCTGGCTTGGAAAAAACTGACATGCACATAGTTGCCAGATAGAAATCATTTTGTAATATTCATTATGCAATTCTTTTGTTTTGGATGACTTTATCTAGTATTGTATTTTTGTATCGGCTAGGCTAGAGAAATAGCACAAAAGAATCACGGTCTTGACCCAGGACAGTCTCCGGCTGTAATAGAAACAATACTGAAGATATTACTGTGATATACTTGACTTTTAAACTTTGACTCAGTTTTTGATTACTTTTAAATATACATGTGATACTTTCTATGTTAAAATGTGTGTTTTCAAAAACTTCTGACTAGACAGGTGTAGACCAGAAGACCAAGCTAGACAAGACAATGCTGAAACTAAACTTAAATGAACTCCTACCCTCACGTTCATTTAGTTGTTCTCTTAGTCTTACTGTCAGGTATCACAGGGCCACACTAGCAATTCTGCGCTGACTCATCCCATTTGTGAAATCCAAGGCCTGCTTCCCAGGGGGGGACAGAATATGCCGGAACACCAGGCAGTAATGCATCAGCACACCACAACCACAACCCCAACCCCCAGTCCATCGTCCATCGATATCGATCTAGACACTGTTTCCCATCAAGTGCCTAACACTGCTGATGCAATCTCTGTCTCCTCCATTGCTTTTATCTCGTCCCTTTTTTCGCCCATTCCTGGTTTTGATTGCCATTAAGTCATTATGTCTGTCTGCTTATGGATCACTAATGGATCTTGGATGCTGTATTCTTGTCTCAGTGCTCACAGTACTGCCTGCCAGGCTGCCACTGTAGGAACATTGTCAAATCCCTCCCTCATTTCTGCTTACCTCACTCGCTTTTCAGCTTCCCCTTATAGTCCATTTCAAGTCAATTCTCTCCAAAGTGGGTACGCTCAATAGCTCTTGCCAAGCTTGCAAAAATCATACTTGTGAGAATTGAAAGTCAAGACAAGGACATCTCTGCTCATCATCTTTCCATCACGGGTGTATTTTCTTCTTAAGAGAGCGAGCAAGTGAAACAAAGCACGGAGAAGGAGTCTGGGCAAACAAGTGACAGGCATAGACAAGCACATGAGGGTTTCAAGGTGCCACTTTTTCAGTCTGAGCAAAGGCCCCTCATTCTTTTTGCACCGCCCCATGAATCTTGCCTGTCATCTGTGCATGACTTTAGCTAATCTCATGATAAGAGACTGATGTTGTGCTAGCTGCCCGATTCAGTTGTGTGTAAACTTGTCAGTGTCCTAGTTCTGACTAGTACAGTCTGCTCCCCTGAGGTTCTAAGCTGCAGTACCCCTCTGGCTGTCAGATAGGCCTTCATCTGTCAGCTGTGGACAAACAGAGATACTGAATATAGACTCCAGGCAGGCAAAGTAAACGGTTTGTTCTCTGTCATAGTCCTGCAGTTATCATGCAGCATATTGAAATAAAGCAACATTATTTCAATCCAGTTGAACACCATGCACATATAGTTCTAATGTCTGTCTACCTCCCTCTCTCATATTACTGTGAAAACTTAACCCTTCTAATGGATTTGTTTGTGTTTCAGACCATCTACCTCCAGAGGGCAGAGGTTAGCAGAGAGATGGTGTACCCCATGCACTCCACCAGCGTCCTTGGAGTAGAGGACATGTCCTCACTGGCAGAGCTGCACGAAGCTGCCATCATGCACAATCTGTACCTGCGCTACCAGAAAGACAACATCTACGTAAGGCATAAGCTTAGCTCTTATTTTGACCCATTGTTGTGTTCATGCTTAAGCACCATGTAGGATTCGATGTCCGTGTTTGCCTGACTAAGATCTAAAATACCACCTGGGACCTATCACACTGTCTATCACACTGTCTGGCACCTGAAATGTAAAGAAAAAACAATCGCACAAATACACACACACATGCACGCACAGTCGCACGCACACACACACACACACACACACACACACACACACACACACACACACACACACACACACACACACACACACACACACAGACACACAGACACAGAGACACACAGACAGACACACACACACACACCTTCCTGCCTGCTAATTTAATCTCAGAGGGTTTGGCAGGTCTTTATAAATGACATTACAGACCGTTGTCATTGTAAGTGGAATGATGACCTACAAACACACTTCGGTGAGGCCCGTTTTCCCCAAAGTCCTTTACCCGAGTAGGACCGATGGGTTTGGTTCTTAAAATAATACCAGCCTCAATGTAAACTAGGTCATTTGTGGCAGTATAGCTGTATTTTCTGAGTGTTACTGACCCTGGTAGTATGTCAGAGAGAGGAAAAGGACCTGAAACTGGGATAATCTTTTGAATGTGAAAGTGAATTGGTTCTTTATTTCATTAAATGTGGAATACATAGTTCAACATTTGCATCAGTGCTGGAGGTCAGGAGGTTAGTCTTGCAACAGCTGTAAAGATTAAGCTTTTTTTTCATCAACTGCTATCATACACATTGTCTTTTACCATATATAATATCTGTCTTTGTCTTTTACCGAGTGCATTATCTATCTTCTTCTTCATCATAGCTCTCTCTCCCTCTCCCCCCTCTCTCTCTCTCTCTCTCTCTCTCTCTCTCTCTCTCTCTCTCTCTCTCTCTCTCTCTCTCTCTCCCCCCTTTTCCCCATCTCCCATGTTCCGTTTTTGTTCTTTCCCTCTTGTATATCCTCTGTTCATTGTACTCTCATGTTCTCTCTTCTCCTCTCTCCTACATCCACTTGTCCTGTCTCCCTTTTGTACCCCAGACCAATATAGGTTCTATCCTGGCAGCGGTGAACCCTTATAAGCGGATAGCAGGACTGTACGATGGGGCTGCAGTTGAACTGTACAGCAAACACCACCTGGGGGAGCTGCCTCCACACATCTTCGCTGTGGCCAACGAGTGTTACCGCTGCTTGTGGAAGAGACATGACAGCCAATGTGTTCTCATCAGGTGGGCATCAGGGTTGGCCTTGATGGAGGTTGCTGTTTCATTCCCCAGGCACAGACAGGAGGGCGTATTCTGGATGTACACTGGTGACTGGAGGGTGGCTACACAACTCTGCCCTTGAGCAAGACACTGAGCCCCAACATGCTCCTCTGTGAGCCTGTCGTTAATGTACAATCATTATCCCGCTTATTACATGGTTACTTGTGAAAAAAAGTCACTTTTCCTGTAATTTTAAAGGACCACTTCACCCATTTTCAACATATCTTTATATACTTGGTCCTCACAAATGCTCATTATAAGCTGGTAACATTTCTGTCTACTCGCTCTGAGAATCAGAGGAGGGCTTCAGAAACCTGCCTACCAGTGACATCATCGGTAGGCAGGTTTGCTAATTGCAAATTATTTTAAATGTTTTATTCATGCAAGAACAATGTCTATTTCAGCATGCTAACTTTCCAGGAAGAGAAAGGCTGTAGTTTCTATTAGCTTGGATTCCCCATCGATGATGTAATTGTTTGGCAGGTTTCTGAACTGTCCATAGCCCACCTCTGAGATGCAGAGCCAGTAGACAGAAATCGTGCCATCTTATAATGAGCATTAGGAAGGACCAATTATATGAAGATAAGGTTGAAAATGGTGCTTCTTTAACATACTGTTTGTTTTATTTTTGTATTAAGTTATAATGTTCTCATTTTTTATGTGTTTTTGTTTTTGCCTATGTGGTAATTAACTTACCACTCAAATGAACCACAGCAACATTTTCATAGATAAGAAATAAGCTTGATTGATCTGATTGGTTAGTTATGATTTATTTTCATATTGGGAAGATAGCAAAATTTCAAGAATCAAGTGATGAACTTTGAACATAAAGCTAAATCTCTCTCTCTCTCTCTCTCTCTCTCTCTCTCTCTCTCTCTCTCTCTCTCTCTCTCTCTCTCTCTCTCTCTTTCTCTTGCGCTTGCTCTCTCTCTACTCTTCTGTCTTCTCTCTTTCTCTTTCCTCACTTGCTTTGTTCCTCTCCGTGTGGTGTGTGCGTCTCTAGTGGAGAAAGTGGTGCGGGGAAGACGGAGAGCACCAAGCTACTGTTGAAGTTCCTGTCAGTGATGAGTCAGAACTCAGTGGGCTCTCCTCCGTCAGAGAGGACCACCAGGGTGGAGCAGGCTATCGTTCAGAGCAGGTACCCTAACAGAACCTTTTATCCCCCATCCACCAACCCCAGTATATACTGTACATATCAAATCCATAGTGTTAACTGCTATTTCATCCATTTGTGACTCTGAGAACGTTGATTGTTTATGTATGTATGATTCCCACTATGATCTATACATATTTCTGCCTCTAGTCCTATCATGGAAGCTTTTGGGAACGCCAAGACGGTGTATAACAACAACTCCAGTCGCTTTGGGAAGTTCATTCAACTCCACTTCTCCCAGAATGGAAACATCCAGGGAGGGTGCATCATTGACTGTATCCTTCACGAACCCAATTATTTAACCACTTAAACCCTATACTTAGTTGACCGGAGTCCCCGAGGGGTCTGTACTAGGGCCCCTCCTGTTTTCGCACTACATTTTTACCCTAGGGCTCTATACTAGGTCCCCTCCTGTTTTCGTACTACATTTTTATTTATTTTTCTCCTTGCTCCTCCTGCCCGCCCTTTTCTTTTTCTCTTCCTGAAAACAACAAAAACAACGGAGCTTGCACAATGAACGAATTTCACCCAGTACTTTACACCTTTAACCCTGTGATTGGACAATAAAGTTCATTCTGATCCTGATTCTGACATGTAGAAGTATTCACTGTGTAATTGTCTGTCTTTTCCTTGACTCTCAACCTCCAGATTTACTCGAAAAGGTTTGTGTTCAATCACTGGGATCCACTTCTCTCAATAACAGGCTTCTTCTCTGTTCAATGTAATCATTAGATGTGTTTAGTTGTAACATTCATTCAAAGATTCTGGTCATATATGAAAGATTGTCTGTTCCTCTCTCTATTCTAGAACCGTGTGGTTAGACAGAATCCTGGAGAGAGGAACTACCATATTTTCTATGCAATGTTGGCAGGGGCAGACAAAGACCACAGAGGTGGGTTATCTTATTATGGACAATGTTTTTCTTTGACACCATATCACAATGTTGGATTCTTTTTCCCCTAATCAGTGGAATAATGTTCTGTTCTTTAATTTATTAAACGTACAATGCTCATCCGTTTCTCCGTGTTGCAGACATGTACCTCCTGTCTGAGGGCCCAGAGTCCTACCACTACCTGAGCCAGTCAGGCTGTGTGAAGGACAGTAGCCTGGACGACAAACAGCTGTTTGACAGCGTCATGGTAAAGGAAGGAACAATGTTGCTTGTTTATGCGTGGGAATGCTGTTCCTGTTACACGTGCTCTAATCTACCACCAGAGGGCGTTATGAACCCATACAAGATCATCCCATCAGATAGAATTGACTCATGTAACTCGAGCCTTGTGGAATTTTATTTTATTTTTTATTGTGTGGCTGTTTTGTGGTTTGTGAAGCATATATTTTTTTAGGGTATTCTATAATGAGGTGGAGTTACAGTAAACACCAAGGAAGTTCAATCTATGTCATGTTCTGAGCAGACCGACATAATGTATGTTGTGATCATTACACATTTTCAATGACAACATCACATGTATGAAATGTATAAATTAAATTCACTTCTCATTGTTGTTGCAGGAAGCCCTCAAAGTGATGGAGTTCTCTGAGGAGGAGATCAGAGATGTTTTCAAGCTGCTGTCTGCTGTCCTCCAGATGGGGAACATTGAATTCATGACCGCAGGAGGAGCGCAAATCACTTCCAAAGGAGGTAATAGAGTGAAACCAACAAATGTTAATAACATCCAACAGATTTATTAGAATATTAAATACTATCTGTCAGACTGAATATGCCAGAGAGTTCCAATGATGTACTCATTCCCATCACTGGATGGATTACAAAAAACTTGAATGAGCAAAAAAGTTAAATGGCCTTTTCAGATAACTACTTGATTGTTCTCTAGAGCCTTAAGGCAGAACACAATGTTATAATTTTTGGACGCAAGAAGAGATGGCATTGCCTGTCCATATTAAACTCAAAATGTCTTTTGAAGCAAAAAACTAAATACAGATTCTGTACACAACATCCCAAGTTCTAGCATCGAGTTTGAGAAATGCTGTGCTAGCAGACAGTAAGAGAGCACTAAACAGGCTGTAACATGAGCTTGAGGCTCCTTTGTTAGCTTAGTCTGACCTCTTTTCCAAGGAATCTGTGTACTACAGTAACTACAGTACATTACAGAACAGCCACCAGACTTGAGTTTCCTCTACTCGGGGGCTGCACAGGATATGTGCACAGCACAATCCCTAGTGTTACTTTAACTGTAGAAATGATGGAGTCCATTTTTACGCTCTCAGAGCTAAAATAACAGGATTTTCAGCTGTGCTGTGTGTGTAGGGATGAGTAGGGACCAGATTGATCAGCAAAGCCTGTGTTCTGCTCACAAATAAAGGCAACGTTTATTTTTTGTGGGTGCTTGTATTTGCGCATGTGCCCATGCATGTGTGCGTTGCGTGTGTGCGGGTTGGTATTTGAAATGTGTGTGTGTGTGTGTGTGTGTGTGTGTGTGTGTGTGTGTGTGTGTGTGTGTGTGTGTGTGTGTGTGTGTGTGTGTGTGTGTGTGTGTGTGTGTGTGTGTGTGTTGCAGTGGTCAGTAACGTCAGTGAGTTACTGGGCCTGGATTCCTTCCAGCTGTCGGAGGTGTTGACGCAACGCTCCATGATCCTCAGAGGAGAGGAGATCTGCTCACCGCTCACTGTGGAGCAGGTAACCATACGTCCATTTCATACTGTTCTCTATAGGCGGCTTTCCATATACATGGACTTACCTAGCCCCACCCCACACCGCCCACCACAGCAACGGTTTCCACTACAATGAAGTGGGTAGAGTGGTGTGTAAGTGGTACTAAACTGGTGCCTAAAAAGTACCCAGTCTTGGGTAGGTCTGAGCTGGGCTAAGCGGGGCTAAAGCTGTGACTGCTACTGATTGGTCGGCTCACAGCTGTGTCTGTCCACTCAGGTCTCTGTAAAAATGTAAACACTACGGTAGCAGTGTTGCCATGTCCACTTATTATAAGCGACATTGGGCTTATGTTTCTGTAAAGTTGCTTGTAAATATTGGTAGTACTTTTACTCCACTACAATTATCTGAAAACGTATTAGTTACTAGTTACTTTTCAGATATAAATGATTACATTATAAAACATACATTAACCACTTAAGCCCTATATATACCTAGGCTATTTGAAAATAGCCGATCTACAAGCTCACAACGCATCGCATCATTGTAGATCTGCTATTTTCAAACATTTTAGTACTTACTTTTGTACCTTAAGTACATTTTGATACCAATAGTTTTTGTACTTTTACTCAAGTAATTCCAATTCCATTTTGCGAGTGGGGACTTTTGTGCAATGGAAACGCAAGACATTTTGAAGCGGTGCGGTGCGGTTCTGGACTGTACTGGACAGTGTCGTGCTTAAGCTGTGATGGAAAAGCGGCTTAAGGGAATGGACACTCTACACAGCTTTCACCTCACTTTTAGGCAGAACGGTTCTGATAGGTTCCACCACAAACCATCAACAGTAAGTCCTTTGCAAACACACGTATTGTTGACAACAGGTCAGTAGAAAACCAGGCTGTCCATACAACCTGTGGAAAAGAAAATCTAAACAAATTAAAAGTACAAAAAGCACAATTTCAGGTCCAGTTTGGCCACCTCAGCTGGATTTTTTAATGTACCGACTCAGCAAATTTGGGAGTAGCTGAGACTGATAACCGGCAGAGATTGTCTCTTAGTGCGAAATGGATTTCAGATGGCACAAATCTGCTGATGGAAGCATTGTCCCTCCACTGTTCTCTGGTGTCTTCATGGTATGAAGTCTGACGCACTGGGGATACTTTAGAATTTTGCACTCAGTTTGCTTCCCAGTCCATGATTCAAAGACACAAATGTCTGTTGCCCCCCCCCCCCCCTCTTACCACTCCTCCCGCTGTCCTGGTGACACACACAGCCTCTCTGCAGCGCTCTCCCCCACATGTCTCTCCAGATCCCTTGCGTGACTCCCAGTCATTTCCTGCTTTTTGTCTGCCAGATTCCTGGCACAACAAAGCTATGGTGATAATGATCGCAGTCAAAAGCACAATAGAGGCAAAGACTGGGGTGAGGTGACAGTGCTCTCCTCTGGGGGCAGTATAGCCGACAATCAAGAACCACACTTAAGACGTTTTGTGTTTACGTAGCTTCAAATGCCAGTACTATGGTGTTTAATTTTGAATGAATATGTGAGAGAAAAGTAATGCATTTAGTTAATCATTTTGGTCCCACATACCAAAAGAACAACTTAACACATGGCACAACCCTGCTTTGCATGAGCGCAAGCCCCCCAGCCCACTCAGCCTCATAAATCTCAGTGAATATGCAGAATGGACCTTCATCATTGTGTAAGAGGCACGAGAGTCACAAGAAAGCTTTTCTTCTTTAAGACAAAGACTGACTTGGGTTGTACAGCCAGCTTGACTGTCTGCCCTTTGAAGCTGGCCCTCTCTCTTAATAGAATGTATTATTTCTGTCCTGGAGTCGTTCAGAATGGCTTCTTCTCACAGTGGCCAGTGGTCACCCACCCCATGACGCTGCCCGCTATAGTGCCCCCCCCCTATCAGGACAAATAGCCATTCTTCTGCCCCTTGTGCCCGGAGATCCTGAAGCCACTAGCGCTACGTACAGTGTGTTCGCACTCAGCAGCAGCAGAAATGACTCTGCATGATGGATTACCATATAACTCAAGAGCATTGTTGCCCTGCATACATACCGCCACGCTGTGTTATTTTCAGTCCAAACACAATGCCTGTTGAGCCATTGTTTAGTTGCCGAGTTCAAGCTTTTCATATACATACTGTACTGTACGGATGCTGTCTGGCAGAGAGGCCCATTTCAAATTGTACTCAGCTCTGGTTCACATAGTATTTACGAATAACTTCCTAGCCTTTGTTTTAACCTCATTAGAGTACCATATTGTAGGAACCACGTGTAGATGAGTTGTTGGGAAACAGAGAAACATTATGAATATTGTCACAATTGGGCAGAAATGTGTTATTTAAAATATTATTTCCACATTTGGACATACAAGATGTCCATCATACACAGACAATACAATACTGTACATTCACCTGTTTTCTGCTTTCTAGCTTTCTGGTACTCTTAAAATTGCCCCATGGCAAAAGACCCATCCAATAGTACTAAAACGTTACACATACTACTGGTACACATTTGGTTCCAAGACTTCATAACACTGTCAGTGCACTCCCAACACCCAGAGTGGAAATGTAACTCGCGAACCTGTGTAGATGTTCTCTATTTGGCTTCCACTGCTCTGTCCTTATATGGCCCTTTGACCTCTGTGTCTCTGAGTGTATTCCAGAGACAGTTATTGTGCTTTTGGGCGTGTCATCCTTTTCTATTGGACATAGAAAGGAGACCCGAAAGACTGTTGCCTGAGGCGACAGTCTTAACAAAGCCAGTTTACACGGTACTGTGGCTTGTATGTGTTTTTACAGAGGTTTTTGTACTATAACAAATAGCGTGCCGTACACGTTGCGCAACACCTCGAAGATGCGGGCACTGATAAACGACGGCATCTGTTGTGAAAACAGACATTGTCCTCCTCGCTGCTCTCCATAGACACAGACAGACGGCGACAATGATACCCCTTTGTCTGCTCCCACCCACACCGCTGCTATCACACACCTCATTACTCATTCAAACATAACA
>NC_137618.1:34519719-34527219 GCF_963280865.1 Gymnoscopelus braueri
GGATGAACTAACACTGAGGATTTTTACTGTGTGCTAGCACATGTCCAATATGCAGGGGATGTGTGTGTGTGGGGGGGGGGGGGAGTCAAAGGTTGGCTTTGATAGAGAATGGCAGCCTCAGACAATGTCCCCTCAGTGTGAGCGATGGCAGCCCAGTCACAAGCCTGGCATGGACGCCTATGGTAATGACTTGGTCCGAGTTAGACAGGCAGGCCAGCCACTTGTTATCTCTCTCGTGCTCTCTCACTCTCTCCTTGCGTTTCTCTCTTTCTCTTTCTTTCTCCCTCTCTCTCTCTCCCCCTCTTTCTCTACCCCCTCTTTCTCTACCCCCTCTTTCTCTACCCCCTCTTTCTCTACCCCCTCTCTCAAACTCTCTTTAACCCTCCTCTCTCTCTTCCTCCCTTTCTCTCCATCTCTCTCTCTCCATCTCTAGCCCCCCCCCCCCCTCTCTCCTTCTCTCTCTCACTTCAGTCTCCCTTTCCATAGAGTGCAGTTGCCTCTGAAAGCTCCTTCTGTTATCTGAAAGGGCGACCTTACCTCAGCGGAGGAAAGAGTAGCATCCTTGAGCGCGTTCCTTAATAAGTGCCAGAGGGATATGGGGTCAATTACCATTTTGCCAAATATGAACTCCCACAATGAACAACCGCCACTTCACTTGATCAACTGAGTGATTCGTGCTCTGGCAACCCCCCAACAAGCACATACATATATCTCAGAGGGATACGCAATGACACACATTATGATATACATGGACATGTGTTGAGGGATTACCAACACTTATGCCCATTATTTACAGAACAGCTAATCAGAGGCGAAACTTTGCCCTTGCACTCATGTGCACTTGAACCACTTTTCAACCTGGCGTCCCAATTTTGGGCATGTCATTACATAAGTCTTTCAAAAAGCAATTCAAGATCACTTAAAATGTTCAGAAATAGCAAAACTAACAGATCTACAAGCTTGTAGCTTGTAAGCTTGTATTTTCCACTATTCATCCTACTACAAAGTGCTGTATACGTACAGTAGGGCTTCTTGAGGTTAAGACCCATTTCTCCTCAGGATCATCATGTCATACAAGGCAAATTGAAGCCTAATAATGATAGACACGCATTTTGTATCTGTCTGTCTCAGAGTTTGAGGAATGGACTGTAATTAGTGTGTCCGTGAAATATAAATACCCTTGTCGTCTATGGTGGATCCCCTCTTGCTGAGCCTCAGGCTAGAGGGGCATTACTCTGGATTACACACACACACACACACACACACACACACACACACACACACACACACACACACACACACACACACACACACACACACACACACACACACACACACACACACACACACACACAAAGGCATGTGCCTATTTGCACAGGCACAGACACGCTTATATACATACAGTACACATGCACGCACATGTGCTTGAATTTGCACAAACACACATCGGTACCTCATCTCCATCACACGCACATTCACACGGGATGGCATTATTGTGGATCAGGGCACAGAGAGGAATGCTGTGTTGCTAAGACCAAGACTGAGCGCTACTCAACAGGTGACAGCATTAACATAGCCCTCGCCTGCCCTTACAGAGGCATGCCACTGGATTTGTTCACACCAAACCTCAAACACACATTATGCATGTACCCATGTAAAGATCACAGTATGTACACACATACACACACACACACACACACACACACACACACACACACACACACACACACACACACACACACACACACACACACACACACACACACACACACACACACACACACACACATACACACACACACACACACACACACACACACTGTATGTATGTATGCTCTCCTCTGCACACTTATGAACGTTGTATGTGCCTGTATAAATACTGCTTCACCAACATACATATATACCGTAGGTGTGTTCTGGCAAATAGCTCATAACATTGATTCATACGATGTCAAAGCAAGATTGTCTATATTCACCTTCATATCCTGATATCACAGATATCAGGATATAAACCAAGCCAAACTGAACAAGATAGTTAGCTACTGGTAACTTCTTGATTGAACACCTATTGTAAAAATGACTCGAGGCTAACATGCAGATCTTTCCAAAAGAATAGTCGTGCAGAAAGTACGGAAGATACTCTCCATCTCTCCAGCTCTTTAGTAAACAAAACATTTATTTTCAGGTCGGAGTTCATACAGGACACAGGATAATTGAAATTAGAAGTGACGAAACACACAAAAAAAGAGCAGACAAAGTTGAACTGGAACACTATAAAATGGTGTCCCTATTGGGTAAAATTGGTATCCTGGCCAGAAAATGTATTTTCTGTTTACTGAAGAGTTAGAGAGTTTGGGAGAGCCCTGTTACTGAACAAACACTACAGCAATGGTTAGTATCAGAATAAAGAGCTTTAACTTTTTAACAAAAACATATCACTTACACCCGTTCTCTCCCTGTGTTAGGTGCTCTATGACGCTCGGGGGGTCTTGGCGAAGAACAGAGATACCTTCAGAGATGACATACTTTTTATTCTTAAAGACAGCAGGTGAGAATGGCATGCTGTCCACCCCTGTGCAACTTCAGGTGATGGTATTTGTTTATTTTCTTTGCCCCGTTTGTTTATGACTGTGTTGTACCTTTGCAGGCTTGATTTCATCTACGACCTCTTTGAGCGTGTGGGGAGCCGGAGCGGAGACGAGACGCTGAAGATGGGTACAGCCCGACGCAAGCCCACCGTCAGCTCCCAGTTCAGGGTGAGACCCACTTCTCGTTCTCAGTCGGTGTCCCATTCCCATTTGTGGTTTGTGTGAGGAATTGGATGAATTGTCTTTTAGTGTGTCATTACACGTAACCATCACTGAAGCCTCAACACTTAACGGCCATTCATCATTAAAATGCATGTCAGAGAAAAAGAAAAAGAATAAGAAGTCAGAGAGAGAAAGATAGAGGGAGAGAGAATGTCGTCTCTGTATTTGATCTGGGAAGAGTGGTGGTTGATGGGATACATGAAATATGTGGTTGTAAGCATGGATGGGGGGGTTGAATGGGGGGGCTTAGCATGTCCTAACTGTGGTGTGGTGTGGTGTGGAGGGAAGGGGTAGGGGAGGAGAAGGTTTGGCAGGCTGCCCCAGCCTACAGTTACTAAAGCCAGAGGATTAGGCTTGATGGCTGCTGGGCAGAGAGGGGCCAACCAGGGGCCAATCATGCTCAGCTCTGCCAGGCCAGGCCTCAATGGAGACAGCCTGTCTGAGGCAAGGAGGAGAGGGAGGTTGACAGAGGCTGCCAGGTTCAAGGGTCCTTGGTGTGTGTGTGTGTGTGTGTGTGTGTGTGTGTGTGTGTGTGTGTGTGTGTGTGTGTGTGTGTGTGTGTGTGTGTGTGTGTGTGTGTGTGTGTGTGTGTGTGTGTGTGTGTGTGTGTGTGTGTGTGTGTGTGTGTGTGTGTGTGTGTGTGTGTGTGTGTGCTCGCACGTGCACGTGTATGTACGATACTTTCTGTGTGTTAAGGTCTGGGATAATTATGGATCCAGTAAGGCCCTGTAAACACACGGGAACTAGAAGACAAAATGTGGTGCACATAACAACTCTGACCTCTTTAGACTTTAATAGACTAACTAGACTTCTTTTAATAGACCACTTTATGACCTTTGGGTAGAAATACAAGATACTTATCTCTGCAGTTAAATAAGTGTACCACTTGGAATGCAATGTTCCCTTTTGAAATAAATTAAATAACATCAGTCAGTTTGAAACTGCTGACCAAATCTGATCTTTGTGCTGTTGATGTTGTTTTGTTGCAGGACTCTCTCCATTCCTTGATGGCCACGCTAAGTGCCTCCAACCCCTTCTTTGTACGCTGCATCAAACCCAATATGGACAAGGTGGGTCCTGCATATTTCATAGAGCAATATACAGTATGTCTAAACCCACGGCAGGGTTTGTCAAGGTCAACTCCATAGAAGCACTACAAATCGAACCTCCTTTACAGCTACTCATAGCTCCAGCTTCTAGCAGCTAGTGAATGGTCTTGCTCTTATGTACTTGCGATGAACAGCAATGCAGCCTTTTACAACATAATAGTTACCAACAAAAGTGCGCAACATTTGCAAAAACATGCACCAAACATGGTAGCTGACTCCCTCCTCATTTGATTTTGGGTCTGAAATGATTCATGCTAATAGGGTGACCCAGCCTTCCTCGTTTTAGTGAAAAGACTCTTTATGCCCGCTGTCGTAACAAGGCGGTGTGCCAGCAGCACATTCCTGCCACTTTAGGCCATTCACCGGGGGTCAGGGGTCATGGCTGGCCCACTCCAGCTGCAGCAGCTTGGCTGCTGCTTGGCTGACCTGGCTGCACCAGTGGAATGCCAAGATAAGACCACAGTGTCTGCAGTCTAGCCACAGCCAGGAGAGAGGTCTACTCCAGCACTCTGCAGTTTATTTATCATGCCTCCAACCCACACTCCTCTTCACCACATTATAGCAGACCCTCCAAAACTAGCATTGTTATCCATTTTCATTATTTTTTTTAATAGGTTTTCTTTTTAATATTGAACACAGGGTTGGTTAGGAACTGTTCCCTTTGATGAAGAGTGAGAGAGTAAGTCAGTGGATGAGGCTTCACAGTAAAATCCTCTGTGTGATCCATGTCTAACGCTGAGACTGTCGAAATGTAACCAAATGTCTGGTAATCAGGTTTGCCTCCTGGCCCACCCAGTAATACATGCCGAAGTGTCGCTGAGTGCTCATCATGACCATGAATTTCCCCAGTGGGATTAATAAGGTCTACAACACAAAAACAACGACTTAACTGGTCTGTGTGTTACAGTAACAAAGTTGAAGGCTACATATAGAACAGGTCTGTGTGATACAGTAAGAGGTGAAGGCTATAGGACAGTAATATGTGATACAGTAACAGAGGTGATGGCTATAGAACAGGTCTGTGCGATACAGTAACAGTGTGGTGATTGTCCTTTATGGCGACAGACTGCGCTTGGCTCCTCGCCTGAACCCTCCCTACCCGTCTTTCCACACCTCCTCTCTCACTCATTAGCATGGCAACTGCAGTGTCTTCCTCTTTCCCTCTGCCTTACTCGTTTACTCTCCCATTCTCTCCCATCCCCCCCACACACACACACACTCACACACACACTCACACTCACACTCACATACTGTACAGTAAAATATTGAGTGCTAATTTGAATCTGAGAGAGTACATTTGATTACATTTGGACACATTTGGAGTCATGAAGGGATAAATTAACACTTAGGACGTTCCTGTGAACACTCCCCTCACAAACCCCCACCCTCCCACGGCATCGCTACCTCCCTCTCGCTTATCCAGAGCACATGGCCTTGGTCGGTCGACATGGAACAGGGCATGCCTGCGTTAATCCCACAGAATGACAAGCGTGCACGCACAATATTTGTCTGACATGCATGTACGCAGACACATGCAGCAAAATGCATTCTATGCTCCCACTCTCCCCGGACAAAAGTTAGCTCAGGGACGGGTACGCTTGTTTGCAGTCAAACAAGCCAACGTGCAGTTCCTCAGCTGTCTCAATACTCTGCTAAAGAGCAGAGTTGAGAGCAGGAGCAATGGAGAAAGGACATTGTGTGTGTGTGTGTGTGTGTGTGTGTGTGTGTGTGTGTGTGTGTGTGTGTGTGTGTGTGTGTGTGTGTGTGTGTGTGTGTGTGTGTGTGTGTGTGTGTGTGTGTGTGTGTGTGTGTGTGTGTGTGTGTGTGTGTGTGTGTGTGTGTGTGAACACAAGCTCCTTTGTATATAAGCATGTTGTGTGTTTTGCACAGTGGCCTTAGCCCACAATTAGATGGAGGCATGCTGCTGTTGCTCGCCACGGCCACATGCACTCCTGGTGACAATGACCCCTTCAGTTAAAGTTAAAGACCCAAATGCATAGAATCAGCCTATCTGAGTTTCATGTGGTCCCTCCATTCCTGTGGAACATCATCAGACTTAACTGATAAGCAGAACTAGAGTAAGGCTGTGAGGTGGACTGTGTTAAGCCCTATATACTTTGTCACATGATGAACAGCGAAAATAGGAGATATAGAAGCTCACAATGCGTTGGACAGGTTGTGAGCTTGTAGATATGCTATTTTAGCTACCTTTGAACATTTTTCTTTTGTTTTTGAAAATATTTGAAATTTGTTACCTATAGTGACATGCTCTAATGGGGACCTGAGGTTGAAAGTGGTTAATCAGATTTTTTCAGAGTGAGAGGTCTCGATGGATGGCAAGGTCTTGCTCAACATTGTCATACTTCTTTGGAGCAGCTGTTGTGTACTTTGTACAAAACCCAATTGTTACTGTAAAGTGATAGCCCTCACAGTGGCATTTCACTGTTAGATCAAGTTTAACTTGACTCGGCAGTAGTCTAATTTGAATAGGTGTGTAAGCCGACCGGTATAGGGTTATATTTGTCAGACTTTGCCTGTTCAATTTCCTGTGCGAACAGTTGTGGACGTAGTACTCAACTTATACTTCATACTACATGGTCATACGATAAAGTATACGTTAGCCATAAATAAGCAGCCATGTTGGACCCTGGAACCTGTTACAGGTGGTTACAGTTCACAAGTTACTATTTTTTAGCCTTTATTGACAGTGACAGTGAAGAGGGACAGGAAATGCACAGTGAGAATAGCAAATGGTCTGGCCGGCCCGGAATCAAACCGGGGACTCGCTGAACAGAGCATTGCGCGGATGTGGTATGTGCCCCATGCAACTGCACATCTACCGTTAGTCGCTTTTTTGCATTTCACATCTGCTGACTTGCCAGTATCTATAGATTTTACAACGGTTTGTTGGCTCATCTCCAGAACGCCAACCGCTTTGACAGCGATGTCGTCCTGAACCAGTTGAGGTATTCCGGGATGCTGGAGACAGTGAAGATCCGCAGGGCTGGCTTCCCTGTCCGCAGAACGTTTCAGGACTTCTACAGCAGGTTAGTAGCATACATACATACGCACAGATAACACAGGTAGACAGGAAGCAGGGGGGCTGGAAAAGGTGCAACGCGTCGCCTTTACCCATTTTGTACAGAAATATTAGTTACCTGACATGCATACATGTCATGATGTAGAAGGCCTGCGTTGTGCATTAATCGGTGTTGTTGTCTTGGCTCCCTTGTCTTGCACTCTGAAAGGCTTGCAATATGACTTACAAACACACACGTTTGTGTGTGCTGTGTCGGTGTTCCCACAGGTACAAGATGATCCTGAGGAACAAAATCCCCTCAGACGACGTGACAAGGAGCTGCTCGGAGCTTCTCACGCTGCATGACAAGACGAAGAAAGAATGGCAACTGGGAAAGACAAAGGTGGCTGCGTGCTCACATGTATACACACACACACACACACACACACACACACACACACACACACACACACACACACACACACACACACACACACACACACACACACACACACACACACACACACACACACACACACACACACACACACAGAGAGAGAGA
>NC_137618.1:35752219-35847219 GCF_963280865.1 Gymnoscopelus braueri
CCTCAGTAAAACTATGCCTAATTCTTAACTTATTTCTAACCTTATCCTCAGTAAAACAAATACAAGAATACAAGAACCGCTGGGGGCAAGCGGCCTGCGGGGGAAAAAATGGGGGCAAGCGTGTTTTGGGGCGAGGCTTCTGGTTACCGCTGGCTGGTGTGGAAACATGCTAACGACGAGCGTGGCTGAACATTGAACACCAAGGTAGAAAGTTTAATTTTGCTGACTCCATGAAGGAGGACACAAGTCAAGGAGAAGACGGCTAGGTAGGTACACAGTTTATTTTGTCTTCTGCTGCCTGCCTGTCATTTTCTGCTATGCTCATAGGCTACTAATTTCATGGTGGCTCCTTGTTGCTGTTGTATTGAGGCCAAAGACTGAGTGGCAATGAATCATGTTCAGTCATTGTGTGCTTGTGCTTTTTGGCTGTACGGTGTGAATGTAGGCCTACTATTGTGCTGTGTGGCTGCTGTTGAAGTTTTTGAGCTGTGACAGGATATCTGTTGAATTGGTTCCCATGATCAATATTCTCTCTCTCTCTCTCTCTCTCTCTCTCTGTGTGTGTGTGTCTCTCTCTCTCTCTCTCTCTCTCTCTCTCTGCTAATGCCATTTTCTCATTCCTGACCATTATATAGGCAAGGCAAAGTAGGCCCCATGGCATACAAAACCTGACCCTGCCTACACCCCAAGACAGTTAGGCTATTTCACCTATTGTCCTATAAAAACACTTTAAATGATATCTTTATATTCTGTGCAGCATGACGTTGACGTGTGATACACACCCAAACACCAACTGACTGTGATTAAGGTTATTTGCACTGCATGACACAAATATCATCTCACTACGTGCGTACAGAAAAATAACAATTCCTGATGTATCATACGAAGGATGAAATAACTGACCACTAATTAGATGGAATTGCAGTCTGAAGGCTGATGTTGTCAAGCTCTGTTAGTCTGTATGAGGAAATTCACTGGAGCAGATTGACAGCTGACAGGAGCATATGTCAACAACAGCAGCTCACAACGTTTAATGGTTCTTAAGGGGATGCAGAGGGTGCAATTAAAAACAGTTAGTAGCCTACTAAAGATACGTGAACTAACAGCTGTACATGTAACCACAATAATTAGAGGTGTTGTGGTGATATCAAACGTTATCATCACACGATGGGGTTGTAAATATGACAATGAATTTAGCCTTTAAATGACTTTTAAATGACGCTTCAAAACAAGATTTCTTGGCAGTGTTTTATTTAGCGCCTATATGGATATGCGATCTGCAGTGGTTTTCAAAACGACATCACTGACGACCCCTGGGTGTTTTAAGTGCCATCACACAAGCATACCGTCTGTGTCTATAACTAGCCAGTGCTCTGTCTTCACTCCGACAGAGTAGAGTGACTATGCTGACTTATCAACCGATAGTGATCAATGCCTGCTATAGGGGTGGATGTGGACCGTGTCTACAGGGCGGACACAAACTCTACACAGGAAGCTCAGAGCCAGGGCTCTATATCTGTCTGTTACACCATCCTGTCGATTAACTATCATGTCACGCTAATGCAATGTTGGACAACGGTGGCTGATCAGCTTTCATTTGGTCAAATCTATGCACTTGAGCATAGTTTGAACGATGACGCAGTCAAACTGAGATATGCAGGTAGCCTATAACTTTGCAGCGATAATAATTAACATTAAAACTTAAAAGCCATAGGCCTACTGTCATTTGACACGGCCTATCTAGATGTCTGCTGCTCTCTTGAGAAAGGAATGAATAAATATAGTGCTTAGAGTGAGTTGTGGTGTGCTGAGAGGAGCATGTCTTCAGGTTGATACTTAGGCTATCATTTTGCGTTTTTACAGTAGTTGTATGTCTTCCACACAAGACAAGTGCTCAAGACTAATATATTCTGTCTGCATGGGGAAGGAAAGAGGGTTGTGAAATGTGCAGCGAAGTGAAACGTAGAACGTTCGAGACAAGATCTGACACTGTCATTCAGCCAAGCCCTGTTCATCACTACTAACACCCCTTCAGCAGCTTACTGTGTGAAGTAAGAGAACACACATGCAACTGCATAGATCAATGCACTGACTATTTTTGAAAAATCATGAAAAGTTGTGCAAATATTTGAATTTTCTTCTTTTTTGGCGGACATTTGTAACTCAAATCTTTGCTTCTGGGGGTTCCTGGAACTAAATATTTTACAAATGTTCGCTTTGAAAAATATATAATCCAAGATTTTGCCCTGAATTTTCACGATTTTTCAAAAATAGCCAAAGAAATCTACAAATTAGGGTGCAAATGCAAGCAAAATATGAAAAAATAAGATATACAATTAAATGCTGACTTTCACTTTTTAGAAATGACCTAATGTCCCTGCCTGACCCCCTCCTCCCTTGTTCTTATCCAATCGCTAAAGATGTCCCAAAATAGTTTTCTTCTCCCTTCAGAGATGGAAGGCGACGCTGTAGTGTTTGTCCTTCATCCTGGAGATTTACAGCACAGCTCACTGACTTATTCAATTCATCAGCCAGGCACAATACATGCCCATCTCAGCACTGATCCTGTGGACACTGTGCTACTTCATCATTGTCTGTCTCCAAACATCATTTTGTGTGAGTCGAGAAAAATATGGGTTTGATTCGGTGAAAAAGTGTTTTGGGCATGTGCTGTTGGTTAAGTGAGAATGTTTTTGAGTGCATGCTATTTGTTTACTTAGCTCTTCCTTTCAAGCTGAGGTTGAATGGAGGCTTACGTCAATCATACCTTTGGACCTTAGTTGTGTGCTGCTGACTCCCAGTCTTTGCCCCTTATTATAAGACAAGTTAATTGAATCTGAGTCGAATGCAGCCTTCCAGATGCTTCTGTGTATGAAGGTACAAAAGTGAGGGAGCGTGTGTGGCAATGTTTGCACTTACAGTATTTCCATTGAATATCAGTTTGCTCTGGTCAGACATTTAAGAGAATGGTACCAGCTTTGTAAATACCTTTCATTTACCACTGGGCAGTATTCCTATCATCCTGTTTTTCAAAAGATTCATCTTTGACCCACATAGACCATCAACAGAGAAAGGCCTCTGTACGTGGTCCGCTTGGTTTCCTGCTACAGCTACACTAAGAAATGGGATATGGGCAAAATGACCATGACCCCAGACGCCACTGCACTTAAAAAGGAAGGGAATACATCTTGGTCCATAACAGACTGTTGAACACAGAGATCACAACAGATTTATGTGTGATGGTTTGCAGAGGTGGTCAACTCACATGCTGGTACAGTAATTGCTGTCATATTTCTCCTGCGATGGAAACACAACAATGTGGTTATCTACAAAAAGAGTGTGTGTGTGTGTGTGTGTGTGTGTGTGTGTGTGTGTGTGTGTGTGTGTGTGTGTGTGTGTGTGTGTGTGTGTGTGTGTGTGTGTGTGTGTGTGTGTGTGTGTGTGTGTGTGTGTGTGTGTGTGTGTGTGTGTGTGTGTGTGTGTGTGTGTGTGTGTGTGTCTCTGCCTCCATGGATTATTTTTTTCCTTTGGACATCAATAATTTGGCTGATGACTAGGTCGACCTGTAGCTCCTTGAATTGTGATCTGATGGAAGCTGTCACTAAAAAGTGGTTGATGGGTGTGAGACACAATGAAGCCATACACAGAATGTTATTTATAAAACTGTCTGACTTCATTCCTGATTTGAAGAATTCTGTAACATCTCTCTCTCTCACACACACACACACACACACACACATATTTTGTTTTGTGATATTTGTTTATTTCGTTTTTGGTGTTGTTATTTCCCCCTTTTGTGCCAGGGAAACAAATACATCTTCATTATAAGAAATAACTGTTCAGAATCTGCAGAAACACAACATTATTGCCTCCTAACTCCTGTAACTTTAACCAACTTATTTCTTTGCCGATACCGATGCTGACCGATAGTGGCAAATTACCGGCCGATACCGATATGTGGCCGATATATCGGTGCATCCCTAATACATACATACATAATTCTTTTTTTTTAGTTTTTTTTTTTTGGGCCAAAATTCATTTTATTTCAAAGGGCCAAGTCTACACAGTTTGTTTTGTGTCTCCAGCAGAGTTTCTAGTGTCTCTGTCTCTCTCTGGAAGAGGTTGCACATGAACTCTGCAGCCGCACTGAGGCGCTCCAACACAAACAATACCAATACAAAGACGAGGAATAAGAAGAATAAAGTGGAAGTTACGTGTGGTTGCAGGTGTAGACTTGGCCAAAAAACTATTAAAAACATTTTTGGCCCTTAAAAAAAAAAAAAAAAAAACTTTTTTTTTTTTTTTTGACCTGATTCGACTAAGAGACACGCAGTCGACTCGGACCCCCCGCGACTAACCAGTCGACTAGTCGACTTAGTCGAGGTCAGGCCTAATACACACACACACACACACACACACACACACACACACACACACACACACACACATACATACATACATACATACATACATACATACATACATACATACATACATACATAGTTACATATATATCTCTGCTGTCCGGCAGAAACCAGCTAACTCAAATTCCAACATTTTTCAGGAAATGACAAAAACAAAACAAAAAGAGGAGTTAGGAGGTTTTGTTCATCATTGATAAGAACAGCTGAATGGACCTCAAACCTCACAATGAGGTTGGAGGTCAAAAGGGGGTGGAGCCTGGAGTCATCAAAACCAGCTAACTCCACCCCCCTTTTGTGGACTTGGCTCGTTAACAGAAAGTTTGAGGATCCAATGGAGTTATCTGGTTTTGTCAGAAGTGCTTTTTAATACTTTTCATTGGTTCAGTATTTTTTAATCAACACACAGACGTAAAGGGTGTTCATTAGCACTGGTTTATGGAAAAAAATGCACAAGCGGGAAAATGGAGTTAGCTGGTTCCTGCCGGACAGCAACGATACTGTATGTACTGTATATGAGAGAGAGCCTAGTTCACTGATGAAATAACCCGGCCAGTGACCAGGGTCACGTGGGTTACCTGGGCTACCTCTGTTGTGTGTGATGTCAGACCAGAGCTCAATCAGTGAGAGAGAAAGAGACAGACAGACAAGAGACCTCTGATGCCCCTCTCCTTGCCTCAGCCAAAAGTAATCGTTACGTACTGTAGTACGTACACTGCTTCACAATCATTTGTGTCATTTTATTTTATCATCAAACATTCATAGGACACGTACAGTGGATAACTATACTTAAGTATGTCATATACAGTAACTGATATACTTCAATGTTTTATATTGCTACAGACACTACTGTATTTTGTAGATTATTAGTATTACATTAGTATGGCATTTGTATACAGTTTTCCTCTACAAAAAAAGGTTTTCAGATTTGGGATTGTTTCATTTTCAGCTAAATATTCAACATAATGAATACAAACATAATTGTGACCATATAAGATCAAACACGAGTTAAACACTACAAAATCAGCGCAGCTAAATTGCGACGAACTGACTTTGCAAGTGACCCTCCCTGCTCAAGGCACTCACAGTAAGTTGAAACTCGGCCGCCAACCATGGTTGCTGCAGATGATCTGGAATTCTTGACTGCGGAGACACTGGAGTTTATCTGGCCGCAAATTAACTCATTGAGTGCCATTGACGTGTTTCACGTGTTTTACCGCAATGGCTCAACGTGCCAATGACGTGTTTGACGAGTTTTTGTTTTTTTTAATGTTCAGAACCCAAGACATCATTATCTGAAGATTTGCTGCTCCATTCACTCCTTGTTTAACTTATTACTGAAAAAGGCTGTATCTCGGCTCCTAAGCACTTTTTTTTTACTATGAATTTTTGGCCCAGACATGCTATTTTCAACATCCGACAATTAATGTCAACAAGGTCGCGATGACCTCGTTGACATTTGTGAAACCACACAGTGCAACCCTCAGTGATTAGCACCCATCAGGGGATCGATTATACTGGAGATAAAAATTCTGTGACTACTTGAAAATCTAAGATAAATTGAAAAATCTCTGGCACTGGGACCACATAGCCAGAAATAATTCTGGCACTCAAGTACAAATAAATCCTGAAAACAGCAACATTCCACTGTTCACAGAATGGCTGCTTACCGACGAAGGTGATGCATGCTAGCAACACAACACACCTTCCATGTTGTGAGCCAACTCACTCACCACCCTGTCAGGGAATCCCAGCAGGACTATACAATATAGAGTTACTTTATGACAGTAATGTTTATCTATTATATTAAAGTGTTGATCAAATCCTAATTTCGGGCAGTGACGAATGCCAGGGTAGTAATATCTATAATCCTAATCTATAGCTATATTTTCCTGTCTGTCTGTCTGTCCGTCTGTCTCTCTCTCTGTCCTTCGTATATCTCAAGAACCGTTCATCCAATTGACTTCACATGCGGGCCTGGCAGGTGTATAGCTTGAGGACCCAAGGGAAGTGTAGTGTTGAGCGTAAAATCGATTGCATGAGCAGTTCTCGAGAACACTGCAAACAGCCATATCGCGGGTTCTCGACACTGCTGCTAGCAGCACTTCTGGGTGCCAAGTAGTTGGTCCTATCTCTGAATAGCCATGCCCCCCCCAATAACACTGCAAGCAATATCGGGAGCCAAGCAATCGGCCCGTCACGTGTTGCCAACGGCCATGCCATGAACAGGCTTACTATAGAGCTCGATCAGCGAGAGGGAGAAGGAGAAAGGGGAGAGTGAGAGCCTATTTTTCAACCACACAGTAACCTGGCCAATTAGGCCACATTAACTCCAGTAGCGCTGGGCAGAGATTATGATTTTTATTTTATTGTAAATGTCATGTAACAGTAAATGTTCAAATGGGGCCATTAAAAGCGTATACAAAAGGTGTAGTGTGCATATTGCTGTCAGTGTGTACTGCAGTTATAGGATATACTGTACTGTGTGTTCTCCCTGCTGCAGTGCAGTGAATGATCTACAGCTTCTCAGACATGAGGTTACTTGTATGCTGCACAAATCCTCATGGTCCATGGACAATCCTTATAGTACTGCATATAATACAGCTCATAGTACCACGTTGACTTAATCAGAATGTGCTTTTATAGATGTCCTAATAGTACAGTGATTTTCTTTTCTTTTTTACGAGACCAGCCTTTGGCTTGACGATGCATAATTCATACCTGAGATCTTTTATCAGCTAATCTGGTACTGCATGTAGCCTAGACCAGTGGTTCTCAACCAGTGGTCCGGGGACCACCAGTGGTCCTTGAGGTGGTTCCAGGGGGTCCCCAGCCAAATTAATAGTTAGGAACCAAATTGACCCTGTATGTGTCTGTAACTCTGAGAGTGTACAAATGGAACCAAATGGACCCGTTAGGATCCATTACTCCATTTGGTTCCATTTATGAAAATGAACACTAATGATGATTATACAGTGTAGATTGGGGACCTCCAATAAATCAAAATGGTTGAGTCCCTGGCATATCTTTTCGAATGGGGGGTCCGTGGGCTAATATGTGTGAATTTGGGGGTCCTTGACGCGAAAAAGGTTGAAAACCACTGGCCTAGACCATGCAGCCATTATTTACTGTATGTGTACAATTCAGTTATAAGAATATATGTATTTTAAATATTTTCCCTCAGGCAGAGTGTTGGCATACTTACAGTAGGTGTTTTACCAAGAAGCACACTCTATTTTGAGTTTATATTGGTATTATCTTTTATCTTCGCTGCAATACTGCATGGATAGATACTTTAAAAAAAATTGTCCTCAGTTTCCCAAGGATTGAAGAGCCCTGTCATTGGAAATGAAATTACAAAGCATCGACATCATTGTCACAAAGCGGGCAACTCTTCATATCTGTGAAGCAGTACTTGAGATAAGGATAGCACAATTTCAGCACAATTGGCAGAACACCATTTTCCCCCAAAGTGCAAGCATGCACTTCATCCTTTACCAGTGTACCTAAACGGCATGGAACATTGATTTCTAGCACTCTAGAATCTTTTTGGGGCCTGTTTATTTGTGGAGATTCTTCAAGTCCTTAGAAACGACATGAATTTTGTATTATGTTCAATGTGGCCAATTATGGCCAATTACTATTTTGGCATACGACTATTGCTCAACGAAAATAATAGATTATCTGTTAGTTTAAAATCGATTATTTTTCATGGGCGTCATAGTCGCGCGACAACAAGGCTTTGCAGTATGTGAGCATGTAGACATTTCTATCCTCCTTAGCATTTGCTTAATGACCAGTGGTTCTTGTCAGCCCCTCGTAAAAAAAATGATTTAAATACCTTTTGGTTTTCTTAGTCATCTGAGTGTCTGTCTTGAGCACAGCAATGCTTTAACTTTTCATGAGCAGAGGTTATATCTGACCGTTTGGAACAGGTTTATGGTCTCTGGCCATTATTTTCTTGCATTCAAGGGCAATGTAGAATGCTCAATCGTAGGACATACGACAGCCACGGTTTGTTGACGTAACAGGATCTTCATGGGAACTTGGGATCAGCAGTCCAATGCTTAGCGAGGCACGCCACCAGACCAGTTAGAGTTTTGTGCTGTATTAGACTGACAACGGGTCGGGTGGAGTCCTTGTTTTCTCGTTTTTGCATTCTGCCAATCGCAAGGCGGCAGTGCGGGGCTTGGTACACATTTAGCTGTAGAACAATATCACGCGTTCTGGACAGTGGCTCTTCCTGATGTGTGAGGGTGGCCTGTGTGCATCAATTAGCTCAATGCTCACAACAGGTATGCAGTCATACTGTACCTATCTCTGAGTCCAATTAGTTTGGCTCGGGCCAGGTATGACCTGACCATAGAGTTATGATAGAGTACCGACGACCCCGCCCCCCACCTATTCATTTCAATGAAGTTTCTCACCCAGCGCATGAAGTAACAGAAGTACCCTCTACTTCCACATTTTTGGTGCCCAAATGCAGAAGATTAGAGCACCGAGCAGGCACACTACAGTAGCGTTTTAAATGCGGAAGTAAAGGGTTTTTATCACATGTAACACAAACATTTTTGTGTAATTGTTAAAATGCCCATGTGACAAAATCTATAATTGGCAAAACCATCCGTCCCCTCAAACAAAGGATCAGTGAACATAAACGTTCAATAAGAAGAAAAAAGGTGGGAACTACCCTGTAAGCCTGTCATTTCAATAATCACTCTCGTCCCATCTCCTCCCTTAGGTTCCAGGGCATAGAGCAAGATTACGCTTCAGAGAGTGGCTGATGTTGACAGGCTACGACGGCATATTAGTGCCATCTAGGTGGAAAAAGGAAAAAGGAAGTCGGAGGGGGGGAGGGGCGGCAATATTCTGAGATTATAAAATTTGATTTATTTTTGGAGCTTTTTATGCCTTTTATTATTGATAGGACAGCTAGTCTGACAGGAAATGGGGAGAGAGAGAGATGGGGAGTGACACGCAGCAGAGGCTTGGGATCGGGACTCGAAACAGTGTTGCCAGATTCTGTGAGAGAAACAAGCAAACAGGTCTAGGAAAACCAGCCCAAAAGAAGCGACTATGGGCCACATGAGTACTTTAACATGTACATCAGCTATTTGAAAATAGCAGATCTACAAGCTTGTAGATCTGCTATTTTCAAATAAAATCTTGCAGGGGAAATTATAATAAGCAGATCTGGCAACCCTGGACTCGAACCCGCAACGCTCTGTCAGGCTACCATTGTAGCCCTAGGTGCCCGGACCGCTATGCCGGCCTTTCATCTTGGATCATAGCCTATATACCATCACCGCTTCCACTTTGCAATGAGTCTAATCAAATGATACATTTCAAGCGGATTTAGCAATAAAGGAATTGGACTACTCTTGGATTAAACTAATCATTAGATGAAGGCTTTATTCAACGCGTTTATGGCTACTCGCTGGGTGTCCAGACTCCAGAGGATTCCATGTGCGCCGGTAGCCGAATTTATACTTCGTTGTACGACGTAGAGCCGATCTACAAACTCACTGCATGTCGCAGACCTCACACGTTGTGAGCTTGTAGATCGGCTATTTTCAACGTGCGACCCGCTGTACGTCGAAGTATTAATCGAGCTACGTGCAAATTCTATCAACATCATATATGAAAGAATCCACTGATTAAATTAGTTATAGCCTATTGGCCTAAAAAGGAGGAAACCGCACATGCCTGCATGCGCAAAAGACTACGTGTAAACAAGTTATTAGTAATAACGCATTATTTTTGTCAACAGTCAGAAAGTGTGTCTGCATGTCTGTCTGTCTGTCTGTCTGGATAGGCCTGGATATATCCATAGACCTTTATTGATTCCCGTCGGGAAATAAATCATAGTCATAAATATTTACAGCATAAATAAATTGTAACAGCAGTAAAGTTTACACACAGTTCTGACACTCTTTCTTTTCCCATACCTTCATTTGATATATTTTTTAATATAATGATGACAACTCTATCTTTAGTAGTTCACCCCAAAAAATACTTATTTTCTAACAATTACGCACCCCATGAAGCCTTGAATTCATGGAGATTTCTTAGTTTTTGTCGGATTCCTAAGCCAATAATTTGATGACCTGCAGAGTCACTGGTCAAATTATTGGCTTAGGAATGCGACAAAAACAAAACAATTTCCATGAATTCAAGGCTTCATGGGGTGTGTAATTAATAGAAAAGAAGTAATTCTTTGGGTGAACTACTCCTTTAAGTATTTATAACAATCACTGTATCTATTTGGCCAAAAGAGAACATAGTCCATACAGACTGGACAAGTCAACATGACCATGGATAGTTTGAGTCACTGTGTCAGTGTGTGGAAGATGACACACAGCGGTTTCATTAACAAACTGCCCACCCATTAAACTTGCTATCATTAGCTAAAGTTTGGACAGGGAGGCCAGCCACACCGTTAATAAACTCTATGGCCTCTAGTTTGATGGCGCTAAACAACGGTAAACAACCCAGCACAGTGCTTAATCAAAGTCCAGTGCCAAGACTATGAAATATTGGTAATATTTCATAATATTCCACAGTCAATGTGCAAGTTTGACTAATGACAGCCATCTAACCACATAGACAGGATAGGGCGCACAGAACCAAAAATAAATAGAATACTTGAATACCATTAAAAACATTTATGTATTGCATCAATAAAATGCAATACAATTCTGTATTCTTCTGGTTGGTTGTCCGTTTTCCATTAGGCTCACTTTTTTAGTCCTTATACAGTTCATTTATAGCACCAGCTGTACCGTTTCCGCTGCTGTGTTAATCTTGCAAATCAATTACACTGCCAGTAATCATTAGGCTAATGCTTACACCCTTCACACTAGAGGTCTGTCTCTTGTTTGGACACATGCATCAGTACATGGATTTGCTTGTACTGTACATCGAAACAAGCTGATTTATTTACTTTTTTTACCACCACAGGTAAAGCTATTTGCTATTAAAAGGCAAGGTTTACTCAGCTTGGAGCAGAGGACATTGAAATTGGTGAAGTTTTATTTTTTTATATTTTTGCTCTATGTTCCCCAGAACATCCACTCATCTGTAGCACCTACTGTATGACAAAAAGATGTGGTGACTTTAACCTTTGCTGTAAAATCAATAATCAAAGTCTGGGTAATTGATAGATTATGATGCCATCGCACCTGGACCTCGTTTCCTCTTTGTGTCTCTTGTTAAATGAGAACACTTTTATATTATCATTATTTAGCAATTCATCAATTATATACAAGATTATGATAGTAAATCGCATATTGCTTAATCTTGTTGGTAAAAAATATGTCTAGGCAGGCACACTGAAAATCTTGCATTTGTAATCAAAAGCAATGAAACTTATTTCTGTTTCACCATACTTTGCCTGGCGCTGGTGCTTAATTTAGCCTCACAGCGGCAGCAACGTTAATCTAGAAAGTTAATTTGAATCTTTAATGAGCATAATACATATGTTTCTCTGAGGAAAGCTGTCATATTGTATTTTAAGCAGGTGCACTGAACTTCTATCTGTTTACTCAAGACCTCACATAAAAGCTTTACTAAATCTATACATCCATCATTCTACGCCAAGTTTCCTCAGCCTGACAGGTTGGTTTGTTCATTTGACGATACCCCTGAGGCATCAAATGTTTGACCAATGCCAATATATTCTTCTTTTTTTTTATAAAAGTTTCTTTCCTTGAAGCATACAATTAAAAGTGGCTCGTGATAAAAAAAAGGAATCTAATTAAGTGTTGATGTGAGGTAAGACACTGTGGCGGTACGCAAAAAGAAGAGGGGGAGAAAAAAAAAATGGCGGTGATCCAGATTAGTGTGTCAGAGATTGGAATCCTGAGGATCAGGGCCATCAGGCAGAGTGTGCAGTGCCGAAGCCAGCCCGAGAATCAAAGCGCTTTGATGTCAGCCTCCCATTGTAAGATGATGGCACTTTCACAACACAGTGAAACCTCAATGTACTTGTGCTAATGATGACATAGGAGGCCAATATGGTCGGCTCAAGATCCAGGGGAATTCGACAAAGCGCTCATTAAAAGGTCTAATAATTAAAATATTGATTAATTAGTCTAACATTGATTTACAGTCACACGTTATCAAGCCGAGAGTGCTCTAATTACTGTGCCATTATTATGCCACAGGCTGACCTACTCTTTTTTTTTTTGTCACTTGTAATGAAAAAGAACATTTCTTTAACTGCCTTTTAAATTTTTGACCTGTAAAATTTTAATAGGGAAGTACAGTGAGTGTCTGATCTGGATTGGCAGTAAAGTCATGGGTGGTGAATGTCTGTGAGTCTGGTTAACCCTTTCAATCCCGGGGAAACGCATCTACAAATGTCTTCTAAATCCTAACGGTTTTCTGAAAACCGTATGTTGCTATAATATCAGTGGACCCCCAAAATTATATGTATTTTGGTCACGGACCCTAATCTCAAAATATCTAGTTCCAGGGACCCCCAGAAGCAAGGATTTGAGTTAAAAATGTTCGCTTTAAGAAATATATATATATTCATAGATTTGCACACATTTTCAAGATTTTTCAAAAATAGCAGCTTGTATATCTCCTATTTTTGAATAGCTAAAGTATAAAATAATGGTTTAAGTGGTTGCACACAGAAGCGTTCCCGGTTTTAACGGGTTAAGTGGCTGTACACACGGCGAGCCCAGTCACCTCTCTAGAGGGGATGGTCAGGGCCGCTGTGTTTTAACAAAATTGCTTTCACCATTTCCGCACAGCCCTGGTGAATAATTAACAAAAACTTGACTTTTCCAGTGTTTTCACAGGCACATTTGTACAGTATATATATTAAAAATATCAGAGAAATGCTCCCAAAAACATTTTATTGAGAGGAATGGAAATAGCGCGTTATCAAAGTTCTTTGATGCAAGCACTTTTTTTTGTGGGTTGGCATTTGGTAGTTAGTTAATGAAGAGGCGTTGAACAGGAATTGAATCCTATTTTCCACTCCATAGAGTCAGAAAATGGTACTTCAGACACTTGTGAGTGCAGTCAGGAATCCCAATTTGCCTCCTGAAATTGGAAATGTGCGGACATGGAAGTGTGTGCCAATAAACTGGACAGGGCTGGATGACCAGCGGGCTGGATGCCCCCGATGGACTACTCCGCTACTCATGCATTACAGCCTATATATACCACTAGAAGAACAGTTATACTATATTCTGTCATGTTCACATACTTAATGTACATAAATGCATACCGTATATGACGGAACCGAAGATGTCTGTTAATCTCCTGTGGTTTGGAGTGGTCCTCTAGCTTAGTGATTCTCAAACGTTTTAATTTCAAGGACCCCCCAGTTAGACTATACACTTATGCATTAAACTAGTGGTTCCCAAACTGGGGTCCCCAAATTATTTTTTGGGGTCCCCAGATGATTAGCTTAAAGTTGTACAATGCAAATTCACAAATAACGATTTTTAGCAACCTCTGCTGGTCACTACCGTCACTGCATACAATTTCCGTAGTCCTCGATTACCCAGAATTCCATTTGTTTTCACCGGAAGCCGGAAGCGTTTCAAAAAGCGACCTTTTAATTGTTTTATACTATCTGCGGATCGTTTCTCTTAGCCAGTGGAGCATTAGTTACCATGAGCTGTGCTTTCTTTTTCTGTTCTTTTTCGATCTTCCAATCCTACATTCTCTTAAAATCAGCGTGAGGTTCCTTTTTGTTATTAGCGCGGTAGTTCCTGGCCAAACAGGAAACCGTTGCGGTAGTTCCTGGCCAAAACCAGATGTCATTTTCCCGGGAAAGTCCCCCCCGACAGCGTTCAATACAAAATATATAAATAAAAGGCTTCCGGGGGTGAAATTCATGGAGTGGGTGTTGTGAAACTTTTGCCACTCACAAAAGATATACAATTTAACTTTAGTTTTGTTGAAAACGTTACCTAGTATTACTTTAGTGTGCAACATTGTTTTCTCACTCAACAGTAAACAAACCAACATACAGTATAAGTGTGTATACAGGGTATCTGCGCATTTCTGAAATGACAATGTTGGGAACCCTTGCATTAAACCATGGATCCCCATTTGATACAATTTATTTTTATCCCTAGAATCCCAATCTATACTGTAAAATCCTCTGTATTTATTTAGCTTGCAGAGTGTACAAATGTGTACAGAGTTTGGTTCCTACATATCATTTAGCTGGGGACCCCTTCCTCAAGGTTGATGTTGAGAACCAGTCCTTTAGCTTATGATAAATATTCCTTTATCTAGAAACTAAAGAATCTGTTGCCTCCTGGTTTGACCTAATTTTACCTGCCTGTACCGCAGTGCCAACAAAGCAAAATCCTTAAGTGTATACTTTATTAACAGTTTGCAAACAGTACAGTGGTACGATTTTACAAATGGTGCTAAAAGGATAACACAACAAGCCCTGAGGGCTTATTTCCATTGTGGACCTGACCTGAATGACAATCAATATAGGGTGCTGCCCTCTTTGTAAAGGTGGCATATTCATGAGTACAAATTTGAATGAGCTGTAATAGCATTAGTGTGATGTATGGGTTCAAAAGTGAGAGGAGATCGAGGAGCACGAGCAAGGACAACGTTGCTCTTCTTGATAGCATGAATGACATGGTTTATCAAAAACATTTCGATGAATCCATTTAACCACTTTCTACCTGGCATCCTTATTGCGGGCATGTCATTAGAGACTAAAACTTACAAAAATTGCAAAGATAGCAGATCTACAAGCTCAAACTGTGCTCGCAGATCGGCTGTTTTTGCTATTTTGTGAAATTGGTCTTGAGTGGTTATGGGAAATATTCTCGAATTTCTGAGAAAAGAGTGATATTTCTTTAGAATTAGACAAGGATGCAATAAAGCAGTTCATTTTCAGTTAATAAAGTGTATCCTACATTCTTCCAAGGACTAACATTGCACATAAATGTGAGTCAAGGCAACTTTTGACCTAGATAGACAGACAGACAGACAGACATTTATTGATCCCACACTTCAATGTGTTCTAGTTCTGTGGTGCCATGTACCGTAGTTCCAGAGAGAAAAGGTCCTAGAAGAGTCAGATTATTGTACGCATTGTGCACCTGTTACTGTACAGTATGTAAAAAAACTCTCTTTTCAGGACACAAAAACCTTTACATTTATATTCATTAAACATAGATGATGGTTTTAATAAACCTTATTATAACTAGAGTCTTTCAGAAATACTAGTATATATAGTGTAGAATGTCATTTATTTGTACAAATTGCATCCTCTGTTAATTTATCCATTTTTAACTCTTGAGAGTGTAACCAAATACACCCTTATGGATCTGCTCTCAGTGTTAAATTATCACTGAGGATTGTACTGTGTGTAACTTAGATTGAAACTGAAAAGAGTGGCTGAGTGGTCAAATCAACAGACAAGAGAGATGGAAAAAAAACACACTCCATACACACCTCATGATCAAATTAGAAAAAATCCACAAGTCCATTAATAAAGGACTGAGGGAACATTTTAATGAGATATGAACAGCATCACACCTCTGTGATTCTGCTGCATCAGAACTCTACATCCACCCCACCTTTGTTTGCACTCTCTATTTGCATTTCAAAGGAAGCCCATGGGAAACCGCTTTGCATATTTACATCTGATTAACGACTTTAAATGAACATGTCAAAATCTCCAAAAAGGTTCATCATTGACGTAAAGCAGACCACACTCACTCTGCATTACATACTTTAATGATACAAAATACCCAACACAGACTGTGATTAATATTAGATGATATGGGACGACAGACGTTGTTACCGGGTGGATACATTAACGCATCTATTTTGATCAAATATATTTAAGGAATAAAAGCTTTCTTGACAATAGCGCATAGATGAGTGGATAATGTTGGGGGCTTGCCACAGTAAAAAGTGGGCGGGTGACTAATAAGACTATTGATCATGAAAGAATCATGATCATAACAATTCCATCATTCACTGTACAGCACAGACTTTACAGACTGGGAATCTAATTGATGACTGGCATTGATTGATTGCCAGTTTTGTTGAAGATTATGATTATGATGATTATGAGGCAAAAAAAAATAACAATTATCCAGTTCTATAAATAATCAATCATAAATAAATGTTTATTCAGAGACTGATAGGCAATACCGGTAATAAATAATTGACACAAATCATACACAAATCAAATCTGGAGGCTCCCCTAAACACACTAGCCATAGACCCTCTAATAATTCATTTGACCGTTGTCGGCTCTGTATTTGGTCTCTCCTTTTCCCCCCCTCTACACTAAATGTCTTTGCCGAAAATAGCCGATCTACAAGTTCAAAATGTGTCGCATTGCGATGCGTTGTGAGCATGTAGATCTGCAATTTTCGGTGAATGTTCCCCCCCAGAACATGGATGCTATACTGTAGGGTTCAAGTGGCTAGTGTTAGTCTACTCCTGATTATCTCAAGCTAGTTAAAGTGCTGTGCTCAAGGGCACATCAGTGGCAGTTTTTAATGTGGGGGGGAGAGCAACGCTCCTTCACTTTCTTCGGGCAGATTTCTTCAACCAAAGAATTTAAACTGGCGACCTGCGGGGTCACGAGCCTGCTTCTCTTAAGTTTCAGGCGGTGGCCCACCCCCATCGCGTAGTCTCGGAGAGTTCCCCGGTATCTCGGAAATGATTAGGGTAGTAGAGGAGCCATTTGGATGAAGCATCCGCTTTGCTGATTTATGGATACATCTTATTTCAACACCATACGCCTTCACAAAGACAGACTCATTCAAATTTCATGACCATCCCTTAGTGGTCCCATTATTATGTATTTTTTTTTACACAATCTGTCCATAATGGTGAATTAGAGGGAAGGTGAAGGAATGGTCAAATCCACCACATCATTAAACAAAACCAAAGAATTCAAGTATGCAGCGGAAAGGCGAACACAACAAAAAGTTCACAATAAAAGGTAAGGGTTGAGCATTGTTAGAAGAAGAAAAAAAAACTAGTCTATAGCCTATATATTTCGGATGCAAACTTTGTTCCACAGAGATCTGTGTGTAAGGTATGAAATATGAACTAACTATGTGATTATTAATTGGGCCCATTGTAATTTGAGGATTCTGGGCTGCATATTGTTGGCAGCTCTCCACGGGGTCTGTCTGTGCGCGAACGTGTCGAGGGGGTACCAGCCTGGATGCCTGAGCCATTTAGAGAGCAGCTTGCCACTCGCACATCGGCATACCAATGAGCGGAGGTTAAAAAGGCACGGCTCCTCTCGGAGACAGCTCTCCTTCTCCGGCTCGGCTCCAAAGGGTCTCCACGGACTAATTTCCAAAACCACCTCTTAATGTGGGCTTGTGTCAATCACCCGAACAGACAGCTTCATCCCCTGATATGGAACAGTCATACATTAGAACCGAAGCAGGCCAACGGCAATACAATAGCACTTGAACGCTCACATATGGAAAATGACAAATTAAAAAAAGAAATCTCTTTAATGCCATTTGGGATTAGAATTAATACTTTTTTTTATTAACTCATTTTTGTTCATATTAATGTTATAGTCGTCGAGACCAGAATTAAAATGTGACAGTGTCAGTGTTGATGAAGGCAAATTATTTCAAAATGTTAAATTATTCATCAAATTCTTTCAATGTTTTTTGGAACAACATAAAAAGCTAAATTAGACCATCTACAAGCTCACAATGCTTCGCAACACGGTGCGGTGTCGTGTGAGCTGAAGTGTTTTTGACAAAGTATCTTTGAAAAATAGTTTTGTGGATTGAGTCATTTACTACAGTAAATACTGAAATAATAGTTTGTTAATCCTACTGTGTGCATTCATTCATTCAATAATGATCTTCATTTACACACGCTTAAGAATAAAAGGACATCTTTTCTCTGGCCTGAAGGACCAATCTCCTTGCCTGGTATTAATGATTCTTGTTAATACATACACACCCCTGAGAGAGCACAGAACATCATTGACATAGTTCTCGCTTTGTAGTGCTTCTACGCATATGTAAATACATTAAATAAATAAAATTGTCAGAAAATCCCTCTCCCAGCTAAGCCTGGCCTGAATTCTTTTTAAGACACCTGGCTTAGATCCTATTTTATACTTCAAAAAATGACAGGACATTCTCAGAAATAGCAAAAAAATTGCTGATCTACAAGCTCACAACGCAATGCAGTGCCACCTGTTGTGAGCTTGTAGATATTTTCACTATTTTTGAAAGTTTCTTCGAAAAAAAGCAACATCGAACTTAAGGCACTGGTCAAAAAAAAAAAAAAATGATATCGCTCAGCCCTATACTACCTGTTGTTAGTATCTTTTAATAGCGATGATGAGTTGGACTAGAAAACTATAACACTTGGTGTCAGACTCAGCCCTAAGCTTTACTATCGATTACAATGCAATAATGCTGAGTAGGTGCTGGTGTCCATTCTGCCCATCAGCATTTGTATATCGAAGAATGGATAGAAAAGGTGAGCACGCACTTGTTGGGACACAATAGCGTTCATATTAAATTAGAGCGGAAAGACTGACCCAGATTTGTCTTATTTATGCACTTAGCCACATAAACCCGGGTTGATCGGAGTCCCTCAGGGCTCTATACTTGTCTTTTCTGTTTTCTGTTATTGTGGGGAAAGCTCGCACGGAAAATAGCCGATCGACAAGCTCACAGCGCGACGCAACGCGTCACGTTGTGAGCTTGTCGATCTACCATTTTCAGCGGATGCTGGGGTTGAAGTGGTTATGCCCTATGCACTTCGTCGTAGGGCTGGGCAATACAGTATATTGATATTAAATCGATATGGTGATATGAGACTACCGGTAGATATAGGTGAGACTAGATATCATCTGTCTATCATTGCGACGCATTACAAGCTTATAGATCGGATATTTTCAGTTTTTGACGAGATAGTATAAAAAAAAGAAGATACTCTCATCACAATACAATATTATCGCCACAATATTGACATTGACGTATTTGGTCAAATATATCATTTGATTTTTTGATTTTGTCCATATCGCCCAACCAGAGACTTTGTCATATGATTTTGACGAATAGTGGGAAAATAGCCGATCTACAAGCTCACGACGCCTCATGTTGTGAGCCAGTACTGTAGATCTGCTATTTTTTGCAATTTCTTCACCTATAATGACATGCCCAAAGAAGTACGGACACCAGGTTGAACGTGGTTAAGTTGAATCTGTACCTGGAGCAACCGACTGTGGATGTCTCTCTTCTGGTTTTGAATGGTAGGCCAATACAAAGAAGACACATAAGTACACACTCCACTTAACTCGTAAAACACAACTTATCACACTCTCACAGTGAATCAAAAATCCCTTTCACGCTCCGGCTTCTCTGAACATTGAATGGCCGCGAAACCATCCCACATACTGAGTTTAGCTTTTCGTGTTAGAATCCGAGATGACATACGACACGAGAAATGATGAGAAAACTGTGGGGAGGCTTCCAGTAGATTGATTCTCCCATCGCCTCATTCTTTTCTAGTTAGTCTTTTATTGACTACAAAGGTACGGTCGTTGCGCGGCGGAGAGAGAGGAGTGAACCAGCCTGCCCTGTTTAATCCATGGGGCATTGGAGGAAGGTGATCACTTCTTAACCCATCTAGACCGGGAACACATCATGTCAGGGTCATTTTTAGATTTCTTTGGCTATTCAAAAATACAAGCTTGTAGATCTGCTTATTTTTTTTAATCTTGAAAATTTGAGCAAATCTTTATATACATTTTTAACTCAAATCTTTACTTCTGGGGGATTCTACAAATCTCTTCTGAATCCTAACAGTTTTCTGAAAAACGTGTGTTGCTTTAATATCAGTGGTTCTCAAACTTTTTCATGTCAAGGGCCCCCAAAATGATCTGCATTTGGCCACCCACCCCCCATCTCAAAATATTTTGTTCCAGGGAGATTTGAGTTACAAATGTTCCCTTTAAAAATATATACTGTATATTTTCATATATTTGCACAAAAAATAGCCTAAGTATAAAATATGGCTAAAGTGGCTACACTGATGGGTTTCCGGTTTGAACGGGTTAAGATCACAAAGGCCTACAAGGAAATCAGCGCAGTCTGTGAGACCCCCAAGCTGATTTAAAGGCGCAATGTCCCAGGCTAGGCTCCAGGCCTTTCAGAGGAATGAGGCCAACCTACACAATAACACTGTAAGACTCCTGAGGGAAGCACTATTCATGGTCAAATAAGAAGGTCCCAGGTAACCCTTTGTCCCTTAGAAGAGTAAAGAAGTTTGGTTTGTGCAACAATATGAGGATAAAAATAACAGTGTCAGAATTATCCGCTTATTCCCTCAATGGTATTCCGTTAGTGCAGATTTGGGTAAATCCTCTGTTAGCCTTGATATGTATCTCATATCGTACATTTTCCAATTACATCTTCGTGCTCCGATAGGCAGGAATGAAATGCTATAAACTGCAGCTACATTACTAGGGGTTTATTCCTCTTACGGGCAGATCAAGTCCATATTTATCCCAAATCCTAATCAAAACAATACAACCTTGACTAGAAAAAATGAAGACCAATATCTTTCATTTATGTGCAAAGAGGGAATAGCAGATAAGGATATTTTACCGAATACCAAATACACAATCATCGGTTGTAAAAGGATTAGCTATAGCAAACAGTTTTCTGTATAGCTAAAGGCTGTTTTGTGAGATAATCAATGTTCTGGGTATTATTGCAGGTTTGTCATCTTTCAAAAGTAGTCGTTGTATTTATGAGCTCTTACCTTGTAAAAAGTAGAAAACAAACTCAGTATTACTATTTGCCTATTTTCAAATCTCTTTCATTAATTGCCATACAGCTAGCGGTTAGAGCATACATGGGCAACTGGCGGCCCCCACCTTCACTTAATGCGGCCCACAGGTTAATATCAATATAATTAATAATATATCAGTTAATACTGATATATTATTGATTTCAGCTGTTACAATTCCAAACATGCAAACATGACCCGCTTTTAGTTTTTGGGCGGTGAAACCGCCCCTATATGTGAGGTTTGGACAATTGCACCCCCCCAACCCTGCGCTGTGATTGGCCACCAGTGTACCCCCCTAACCCTGCACCGTGATTGGCCAATCACAGTCTATTCAGGACTGTGATTGGCTAGTGAAACATGACACATGTGCATAGCCCTATAAATAGGACTATGCACTTAAAAAAACACATTTATGTTTTTTTTAAAGTTAGGGGTGTACAATAGTTGGTCCACAATATTACTTTTCTTTAAGTGAACTTCCATCACTGTGATGACCACTGTGACCACACCGCCCACTTCACACTGGGTGTGATTTTTGGGCGGTGAAACCGCCCCTATAAGTGAGGTTTGGATATTTGTACAACAAATCCTGCGCTGTGATTGGCCAAAAATGTACCCCGCCTAACCCTGCACCGTGATTGGCCAATCACAGTCTATTCAGGACTGTGATTGGCCAGTGTCACATGACACATGTGCATAGCCCTATATAAGAAACCATAACTTAAAAAAAACCATACATTTGTTTTTTTTAAGTTATGGTTTCTTCCATCATAAAGAGTGTTTCAATAAATGTATTTATTTTTTGTACATGATTGGTTGACTCCATTCAGTATTGTGATTAGCTAGCAAGACACCGCCCACTTCACACAGGGTGTGATTTTTATTTTAATACATTTTATACATTTAAAAACTTGTGAGATGGGACATTCTGCATAATGAGTATATTTTGATACCAATACTTTTGCACTTTTACTCAAGTACATTTTTAATTCCGGACTTTTTGTAACAGAGTATTTCTACATTGCAGTATTGGTACGTTTACTTAAGTAAAACATTTGAGTACTTTTTCCACCACTACCCATATATGGCCACACTGATAGCATCAGGGAACTCCATATATGGGCATAAAAGGGACACAGGCAGACAGACAGATACAGAGATCTCCATATATGGGCACAAAAGGAACACAGACAGACAAACAGAGATATAGGTAAGCTGGTTGCCGTGTTGCACTTTAATCACTTCGCCCAAGAGCGCAGCCAGTTAATCTACGAACGCAGGCCGGAGTCTAAAGCATTCATGTCTGCCAACGAGGGCGACTTCTACTACCCCGCAGGCGCATTCGGAGGGGAGCCGGAGGCCGTCCGTCACATGCTGTCGACGTGCAGCGACAACTTTGAGCTGGACGCCCAGCAGGGCATCGAGGCAGTGTGGCAGGAAGAGTCACATATGAACTTTTATCTCTGGCTACACAAACCCACCAAGGTTCTGTCTCCAGAGTATCAGTGGCATGATGTCCACGCCAGAAAGCCAGAGATCAAAACAATCAGATTCTCTGCAATCATTAAGGACTACCGTAAGGTACGGCCAGGATGGACCGGCGGCGTGGATAATTAGGAAGAGAGTCATCAGCAGGTCATCAGCAGGTCATCAGCAAGTAAGATCTACAACATCACGAAGAAACTCAGCGGCAAGTACACCAGCCAGTCAACCCCTGTCAGAGACAAGGATGGCACCATCCTCAGGACAGAGCACGAACAGGCCGCAAGATGGGTACAACATTTCAGCGAAGTACTCAACTGTCCAGAGCCAGATGACCCTGCTAACCCTCCACCAGCAGAGGATGTCCCCAACATCGACACCAGTCTCACCAACTCATGAAGAGGTAAAGCGTGCTATCCAAGCCATGAAGGGTGGGAAAGCTGCCGGCCTAGATTCCATCCATGCCGAGATGCTGAAAGCTGACCTTACCACTTCAACAAAGGTGCTCACGGAACTCTTCAGAAACATCTGGGAAGAGGAAATAATACCTGAAGACTGGGACAAGGGCCTGATTGTTAAACTGCCCAAAAAAGGCAACCTCCAAAACTGTGACAACTGGCAGGGATCACACTGCTGTCAATACCATCTAAAGTCTTTTGTAGGATTCTACTCGGCAGAATTGAAGCCGCCGTCGACTAAAACCTGAGACAGGAACAGGCAGGATTCAGGAGAGGGAGGGGCTGCACAGACCAGATCTTTGCTCTGAAGAACATCCTCGAGCAGTGTGTAGAATGGAACGCCCCACTGCACATCAATTTCATAGACTTTCGGAAAGCCTTTGACAGCCTGCATCGTGACACCCTATGGAAGATCGCAAGAGCATATGGAATTCCTCCAAAAATGGTCTCGCTGATAGGGTTGTTCTACCGTCACTTTGAATGTAGTGTCATTGTCAATGGAAAACCATCTGAGCGCTTCAACTTAGAGTCTGGTGTGCGGCAAGGGACCATGTCTCCCATTCTCTTCCTGATGGCCATTGACTGGGTGATGAGGATGACCACGGCCGATAAACCAAGGGGCATCCAGTGGACTTTGTTCTCCCAACTCGAAGACCTAGACTTTGCCGATGACCTTGCTGTTCTCTCCTCCAAATATATCCACTTGCAGGAGAAAACTGACAGACTAAACCAGTATGCAAAACAAACAGGGTTGAACATCAATGGTTCCAAAACACAAGTGATGTGCATTAATGCCACTCCAGATGCACCAATCATTGTGAATGGGAAAACCCTCGACTTTGTCGAAGATTTCACCTACCTGGGAAGTCTTGTCAGCAAGGACAACGCAACAAAAAAGGAGACCAGAGCAAGGCTAGGGAAGGCTCACTGTGTTTTTGTAAGGCTCCATCCTATCTGGAAGTCGAAGCAGTACAGCCTAAAAACAAAGGTCCGACTGTACAACAGTAACGTAAAATCAGTGCTGATGTATGGCTCTGAGTCGGAATGCTGGCGTGTGACAACACTTGACATGAACAAGATCAATGCCTTCCACAATGGATGCCTCCGTAAAATCTGCCGCATCTTCTGGCCTGAGAAGATTTCAAATAAAGAGTTGCACAGAATGACCAGGTGCTCTAGTGTCGTGTCAGAACTCAAACGCCGCCGTCTACGATGGCTGGGACATGTGCTCCCAATGGCCCAGGAGCGAATCCCAAAGGTTGCACTGAGATGGACCCCAGTAGGGAAAAGGAATCAAGGTCGACCCAAAACCACCTGGCGACGAACCGTGACAGCTGAGCTTCAGGAGATGAACCTTACGTGGGGCGAGGCACAACATGCAGCACAAGACAGGTCCCGATGGAGGCAGATCGTCGAAGCCTTATGTCCCACTTGGGACGAAGAGGATTAAGTCAACTCATTCAGTGCCACAGCCAAAATTCATTGTAAAAAAAAAAGTGCTTAGGAGCCGAGATACAGCCTTTTTCAGTTAGAAGTTAAACAAGAAGTGAATGGAGCAGAACATTTTCAAATCATCATATCTTGGGTTCTGATTTTTTTTTTAACGTTTTAGACGTCCAGTGGCACAGGGCTTATATCACAACGGACGTTTTAGACGTCCAGTGGCACTGAATGAGTTAAGTCATCAGCAGGGCCGGCGAGTCCATACAGGCGACCTAGGCGACCGCCTAGACTAGAGGCTAGAGCGGCAGTTTGGAGAGGCGGAAAAAAGTGTTGGCAAAAAAACAACAACATATTGTTGAACAGTTAATGCAAGTAAAACCAGTCAGTACCAAATAAACCACCATCAGTGCTCCTGCTGCAGTTTTGAGGAAAGAAGGTGAGAAATGCGTGCTATCTTTTGCTATATGCCAGGCCCGGATTGGACGGTCTGGCACTTCTGGCAGATGCCAGAAGGGCCGGGCAGTCTGGGGCCGCGGCCAAGCGAAGCAAAAAAATATTTTTAAAAAATTGTAAAAAAGAAAGAAAGACTATTTGGACCCAAGGAATAAAGTGGTCACTGGTTATTATTAAGATTCAAGCACATCTTGACTCTACAGGACAAAAACAGCACGAAAAAAAACTGAGCTGAAAATGTTCATATCATATATTTCTGTTTTTACTAAATAGTTCTTACCAACTGCATTTTCTTAATCCTTGACGTGTGTATTTAAAATTCTGCCATGTACCAGACTGAAATAATGTCCCACAGGGTTAATTTTTAACCCTATGTTACACCCAAAAAGGGAAACATAGCAAATATCTAGTATACAACATACAAACAAACACATATTCCATACAATTTGGACTCGAGGAATGTATTAAAATTGGTATTCTTAAGCATATCTTGACTCTATTTTGGGCATTTTTTAAACTGAGCCAACAATGTTCAGATTACATCTATATTTGTCTTTTTACTATACTTGTTGATAGTTTTCTTGACGACTATTTTCTCATAATCCTTGTAGTGTGTATTTAAAGATTGTGTGTGCGTGTGTGAGTGTGAGTGCACACGTCTGCGTCCCTGCATTCCCAGTAGGCTATGAAGGCTTACTTTGTGGCTCCTAGAATCTCAACCTAGAGAGAACTTTCAACTATCAGGCTGCTCTCCTGTTGAAACCATCTTCGAGGTTTGGTCCAGGAGGCAGACACTGTTAGTTTAAGAGCAGGCTAGGCTTAAAACGTTCCTTCCATTTGGGGAACAACAGCTCCATCATCATCCATAGTCTCTAATGTCGTCATAGCCAGTGCAGTGCACGTTTGATTACCTCATTAACAAATGACATGACCTGCCTGGTGACACTCCATACATTTTCTTTTATTTTTGGGCGGTGAAACCGCCCCTATATGTGAGGTTTGGACATCGACATTCGCTGCACTGTGATTGGCTGCACCATTGTACCCCCCCCCCCCCACCCATTGCACCCCCCCCAACCCTGCGCTGTGATTGGCCACCAGTGTACCCCCCTAACCCTGCACCGTGATTGGCCAATCACAGTCTATTCAGGACTGTGATTGGCTAGTGAAACATGACACATGTGCATAGCCCTATAAATAGGACTATGCACTTAAAAAAAAACACATTTATGTTTTTTTTTAAGTTAGGGGTGTACAATGGTTGGTCCACAATATTACTTTTCTTTAAGTGAACTTCCATCACTGTGATGACCACTGTGACCACACCGCCCACTTCACACTGGGTGTGATTTTTTTTTTACTTCAGTCTATATTAGTAGCTCAATGACTATGACTTAAGATCTACAAGCTCAAAACGCGTCGCAGTTTTGAGCTTGTAGATCGGCTATTTTTGCTACTTTTGTGTGACACAGAATGGCGAAGTACGGCATTCATTTACGAAAAAAGTTTAAAAAAGGAGACAAGAGGTGTCTGCCCAACAGTATATGCAATGTGGCCAGTGTGGAAATATAGTGGCCCCTCCATCATCAAAGTTGCCCACCCCTGGGTTAGAGTGTGTGGAGTTAGATGTTTGTGAATTTCATGATGATCAACTATTAGTAAAGATATAGCTGGAAAAACATATGTATTATGTTAACTTAATCTGTTGAAAAATATCCAGTATGCACAGAGCCACCTTTCTTGGCACTGGAGGCTGAAGACCATCAGTTTTGAGCTGCATTTCCAAGTCCAAGAGACAGAGTGCAAAATTAATGAAGGGGAACTCTGACTTTTAGTCAATGTAAAAATGTCATTAATGTTATTATTCAGTCACCCCAATGGTCCTGAATTTAGATCACAGAGACCTCATGTGTGGAATCCTGATGGCTTGTATTTCCATTCTTTCAACATCAGGGGACCCTGAGACGGCGACACCTGGGATCCTAAGTGTAGGCTTGGAATGAACAATATCATTGTGGAAGTCGAATCTTGGATAGGATTTTAATGCGTTACTGTCTAGGACTTTCATTAAGTCATTTATTCATCCACTCAATTCATAACATATCCTCTATGCTTCTTTTCATGGCGTGGCGCTGAAGAGGCCTAGTCGTCTATAATAGAGCAGGGTTTGTCTGTATCTCTGTCTGTCTCCACAAAAGTAGACCAATCACAGCTCAGCTCACACTGCTGTAATGTTATGCATATTAGCACACAATATTTGCTCATTGGTGTCTCAAAAATGTCTCAAATCATGAACGCAGCGTGCGATTTCCGTGAAAATTTGCACGTAGATTCCCACTAGGCCGAGGAAGAAATGCCACCCTTTTCACATTTCCCTGTTATAGCGCCACCAGCAGGTCTAATTTAGCAAAACACATTTGCAACAAAATGCCTCAAATCATGAATGCACGCACATTCCCACTAGGCCGAGGAAGAAATGCCACCCTTTTCACATTGGCCTATTATAGCGCCACCAGGAGGCCACTATAACCTACCTGACCTGGCGGAGACTTGTGCTCCGAGGAGCACTTTTTCTCTATAGCAGCAGTCATCAGGTGGTGTTTACCTACAGAAACACACTGCCCTCTCGCTGTATTTTGGTGTTTTCACTGTTTGTTTTTGTAGCCCAAAAACGTCTCTGTCTACCAAAACAAACAGTGAAAACACCAAAATACAGTAAGAGGGCAGTGTGTTTCTGCAGGTAAACACCACCACACTGCTCCAGTGGTTGATAACTCCTGGTATAGAGGGAAATGATGGGTAGAAAATGTATATATTGTTTTGTTATGTAAACACAGGGCAAAGTTACTGTACATACATGCCTTTAACCTATAGTACCTATTGTACAAAACTTAAACTTCTTCAGCCTAGTTATTAACAACAGCTTGAACGAAATATCTATAAGCCAGAGAGGGTTGCTTGTAAAACATAATTTTAGCTTTGACAGTTCAGAAACATAATTGGAGGGACAGCGAGTGCATTTTCCAGCAGGAGGGCTCCCGGCGGGGGAGCGGCGGGATGCCGGCGGTGGAGCGGCGGGGGGCGGCGGCGGCAGCAGCAGCGGCAGAGCGGCAGTTTCCTATGCCTAAACCTAACCCTAACCCCTAACCCTAACCTCAGTAAAACTATACCTAACCCTAACCTCAGTAAAACTATACCTAACCCTAACCCCTAACCCTAACCTCAGTCATATTTTATTACAAGGATTGGTAGGCTACAGTCCTACTGATTCCGTGCTGCCGCTCCTCCACCGGCAGTTCCACGGCAGCTTCCACTGCCGGAAAATGCACTCGCTCCTTCTGGACGGGTACCGCTCATAATTCCGACATCCCACTACTCCGACTACGTGGCTTCCGCGTGCGATTAGGGTTAGGTATAGGGTTAGTAACCGTCGGAAAGGCGACATGTCGGCTTCCCGACATGTAACCCTTCTGGATAATAGGCTCTATGCACAGCAGCCATATTGTGAAGACATTCACAGGTGTTACCAATGATACTAATGAAGTCTCTGTTCCATTCTGGTCAAACAGAGTCAGGGTGCTGATATTGTGCATGTTGGCTCACTGGAAACACTCTGCTACACCAAGTGGCTCTAAGATTTGGGTCCAGGGACCCTCATGGTTCCTTAAGGGGTTTCCAAATGGCCCCTTACGAGTGTGTAACTCTGAGAGTGTACAAATGTAACCAAATGGACCTGTAAGGGTCCATTTGGTTCCATTTGTACACTCTCAGAGTTATGGGGGTCGTGGAAATTGAAAAATCTGAGAACCACTGTGCTACACAAAATGGAACAGAGCCTTCATTAGTATAATTGGTAACACCTGTGAATGTCTTCACAATATGGCTGTTGTGCATAGAGCCTATTGCCTTGATGCAAATAACATTAGCGACTGTCAACGAGCATCAGCTGAACACAGACACACACACACCTCCCCTCTGCAGTGCTCTAAACTGAAAGTGACTGGAGTCTGTCTAATTTCTCTCAAAAAGCCCTTGAATATGATGGAATATGATTAAGGATTACCGTGATTATGGTAAACTCACACTTCATATCACACACAGCATACAGTAAGAACTCCTGTAACTTTCACTACCCCCCCCCCCCCAAAAAAAGAAGAAAATGTACAAAAGTATTTAATATATCGCGATCCAGTATGAAGTCACGACGATACATATCGTCACGTTTTAATACCGCGCGACGATATATATATCATGACACCCCTAGTACTAGCAGATCCAGTGTTGGAGTTATATTATGAAGTCAGCTGTAAAATCAAAGTGTTTCCATGTAATTCTTCCTGCATTCTGCTCAGATAAATGTGTAGTCACATTGTCAGACAACAGGCCACAGACATACAGCGCCTCTCATCTCTTTCTGGAGGTGCAGGAGTGTCATAAATCTGTCATTTTTACAATCGGATCCCTTATCAACCCACGACATGAAGTGAATCCATTAATCAAGTGAATTCATAGATCTAAAACATCATATTGCCATAGGCTGAGAGCATTTTCACTGCTAGCTACACAGCCTAAGTGAGATTAAATGGGAAAGGACAATCTGAGAGAGGTTAATTATAATGACAGTACCCAAGTGTAGCTGTGTGTAGTTACTATAGTAACAAACTGAGTTAATCATGGACTCTGATGGACATCTAGAGATTAAAACCCATTTTTGTCAATACTGAAAATTCTCATGTTTTTAATAGCCTATGCATGCACTTCATACACTGAGAAACGGAATTGCCTAGTACAGATGAGAGATGAAATACTGTATAATGGTTTGAGTAAAAGTAAAAGAGATGGATTTAACTCTTTAACTGCCAGAACTGTCAGTAATAGTGTAATAGTGTGCCACGACTGCCAGCGAAAACGAGCGATTTTACTGTACTTGTAAATATGATGTGGTGGTATATCTATATTCTACTACCTTGGTTATCTAAATATGATGTACCTACTGAGCACACCTTTCTAGTTTTGTTTGAGTTTGTGATGGAGTGACTCCATCGCTCACTGCAGGCAACACACACACACACACACACACACACACACACACACACACACACACACACACACACACACACACACACACACACACACACACACACACACACCAAACATTCCCTTTCATGCCACTAAGTTGTTAATAGATCACTATTATCCACATCTCCTTCACCATTTCAGTAGCACAACCAATGGTGCACACTTGGTAGGTCTATGGACATATATACATACTGTACATCCACACAGACTTTTTTATTCACTTGCCATTTTGAAGTGTTGGGTTGCATGCTGAGACCTGGCATCTCTCATGGATGAGCTTGTTTGGCAAAACCAAGGCAGAAAATGTTCCTTGGTTAAATACTCTGCTCCTCTGGTATTTTGTGGTCATATGAACTGCATAATTATAGCTTTTTCTTGAGAATTTGGGGTGAATTGACATGTGTATGATATGATGTGTCTTATCCTAGTTTAAAATATATTTTGGTTCTAAGATGCTGTCAATGTTTTATTGGTTTATTGGTTTATTGTTAATTGTCTTCTGTCATGTAATGCTATGCTTAGTGGGAGGGGCCACAGCCACAGGTTGTATGGACAGCTTTGGCCTAGTGGAGTCAGTTTTGACCTGGTTGGAGAAGAGGTAACATCTACTGAATTGTTTATGGGATTACAGCTTCCTTTAAATGTTTTACCTGTAGCTTATTGTCAAAACAACTGAGTGTCCGGGTTGTCTGTCCGTCCGTCCATCCGTCCGTCCGTCCGTCCGTCCGTCTGTCCCAACCACTTGAATGTAAATTTATGTCAGGAATGTCATGACATTTGGCACAAACAGGACTCGGGGATGAACTGATTAGAAGTAGGCGGTCACAGGTCAAAGGGCGAGGTCAGTGTGACCTCACAAAAAATGTTCTTTAAATTCCTTCAAAGTCTTCATTCGCTCCTTGAGTCTTGACAGATGTACACCATGTAAATGGCTGCTGTCTGGTGGAGGCATACAAGCACGATGCAGTATTTCTAATTCATTGTCTCCGCCAGGCCGAAGGCATGGCGAGAGAGTATGTTTTACCCCCTGTCCGTCCGTCCGTCCGTCCGTCCGTCCGTCCGTCCGTCCGTCCGTCCGTCCGTCCGTCCGTCCGTGTGTCCGTCTGTCACCAGCTAATCTCTGGCACCGTTGGCCCGGTCGCTGCGAAACTGTGCACACACACAGAACCTCTGCCCCAAATTTTTCACATGGGCCTGTTATAGCGCCACCAGGAGGCCGATTTGTGCAAAACCAATTTCTTTATATTACTCCTACAGATTTTATCCAAACGTCATGCAAATCGGTATACAGTATCTCTATAGCCATGTGATGAACACGGATCTGTCCGATTTCCCATATTCCATCCTCATTGGCTAAGGCTAGCTTCCAAAGTTTGCAGGATTGGTCCGTTTTGAACAAAATGCCTCAAATTATGCACTCAGCTTGCGATTTCCGTGAAATTTTACACGCAGATTCCCACTAGGCTGAGGAAGAAATGCCACCCTTTTAACATTGGCCTGTTATAGCGCCACCAGCAGGTCTAATCTAGCAAAACACATTTTTGGAACAAAATGCCTCAAATCATGAATGCAGTGTCCGATTGTCGTGAAAGGCCTAAGAAAAAAACGGGCACCCTTTTCACAATGGCCTATTATAGCGCCACCAGGAGGCCACAATAACCTACCTGACCTGGCGGAGACCTGTGCTCCGAGGAGCACTTTTTCTAGTTTGCAATTGAAAACACCTGATTCAAATTTCACCTTCAAATTAACTGCTAATCCTAGAGGTTCAAATCGGCCTCATGGTGTCGCTATAATAGGCTGCTTCACATTTTGGACTATAACTCTTGAACCGTAGGTCGTACAATAAAAGCAAAATTCCCGGGATTCCTTGGATAATGATGCAACTCCCCATTTCTACCTGACTTGAATTTGCTTTCTCTTCAGAACACACTTTTTGCTACAGATTTTACAGACTTTGTCAAACTCACTCAAATCAGTACACATTATCTTGTGAGTCATGTGACAATGAGCATACTAACGGGGTTTGATGCATACTACTGGTTGTCCATAATTGGCTTAAAAATGTGTTGGCTTACAAAAAACACACCATCTATCATGGACGCCGAGTCCCAACCCCAAATTGGAATCTTATGTTGAGGGGCCTTTGGGACAAATGGGCCACCACAAATTCTATTCCCCCCAGCTTCCTCGTGTCCTGATGGGTGCAACCCACGACTTACACAACCCTGGCTAGGTATCCCAGCCTGGTGGAGATATGCGCTCGGAGGAGCACCCTTTTCTGGTTCAAATGTATACTCCCTTCCCTTTCCCACAAACGGTTTCTTCTTCATTGGCATTAGTATGATGTCCACACATAATAGTTAACCTGTTTTTATTTTGTTTCTTAGAATAATTAATCCATTTATGTGCCATTTCTTGCTCAATGTCAGCTCATAAAAGGGAGGATTTCAATAATTAATTAAGGTGAAGTTCATCTTTGGATCATTATTATCATTTGTCATGACAAAATAGGAAAGGCGATGAATCAAAAATAAATAGTCCATAGATTAATCAATTGCCAAAACAATCATTGTTGAAGCTTAGTTCAGTTAACTGTGAAAGAGGTCCTAAGGTGTTAATCAAATTCCATGGTAAATGTTTGATTCGCCATCATGTGAAATATGCAACATGCAGATCACGTGTCTAGATCACACCATGAATTGAAAATGTATCTTATTTCTTTACTTTTTTGCCCCTTAGTCCCTTATACAGTATTTTTCAATCTTCAAATCTTCAAAGTATGTATTATTATTTATATATTTAATTATTCATTTATTTATTGTCGAAGTATTTATAATGCTGGAGTAGAAAAGAAAAGGAAATTGGCAAAACTTGGTGATCCTAAATAGCTCATAAAAAGTTTTTGACCTTAACATTTACCTTTCATTACCTACCGTACAAAAACAGCAGAAAAGCCATAATAATAAATCAGCACAAAAACAATAGGGGTTTAAGCCCTCCCCTGGAAAAAAAGACAATTATCAAGGGCACAAACAATAGGGAGTAAATGAGAACAATGATGTTGATGAACCACAACATTTTTTACAAATGCATCCGTTTGCACTTGAGCTTGTCCATTTGAATTGAAGGAGCTTTCATTTTCTATCTCCACTGGATGGTAATCCATGTGTTGTTTCTGTCTTATATGAACTAGCACCATCTCCTTAGTTATTCAAAGGGATTGGGAGCCTTTTATGAGTAGGGGGGGGGCTGTATTAGGTGGGCTATGAAGTGGAAGAACAAGCAAGGTTAATGAGCCAAAGTAGACAGAGAGAGCAGTGCTGACATTGGACAAAAAAAAAAAACTTAACACAAAGAGAGGTGAACTGGGACTGCCTTCGGTTTTTGATAGTTGAAAGACAGATAAGACGTGACATTACCCATCAATCTACTATTCACTTACTGCACTTCTTAAAACATGATGACCCAGTGTGAAACTCAATTCATCAAAAAAAAATGCTTTAATGAAAAAAAAAAAAAAAGAGGAATCCTACTGGAAATATATAGTTATTCAAATACGACGACGATACACCTTAACGCCTGTTTGTGGGGAATAATGATTTGCTTCTGGCGGGTTTTTTTGCCTCTCCAAATGGGATTATACAACTGGTCTGAGTGTGCGGCCGGCGAGTGTCAAGGAACATCTTAACCACGACTGACAAAACTGCGCGGAGCTCATCTCCTCTGAGGCAGAACTAAAATCTGGAAATAATCAGCTAGTGGAGGGAACATGAGAATTTCTCTAGAAAACACTTTAACGCCACTGGGAGCCCACTGCTCCTCAAGATTGGATTCAGGTACCTAATCCCAGGCGGCAGCTGCCCCCCCCCACTCCCCCCCATCAACCCCCCCCCCTCCATCCCCCAACCCCCCCCCCCCCTTACCACTCCCCAGCGCCTCTCTCTTTTTTCAATACAGTAGAGCAGAGCAGCCACGGGGTGTCGGAGGGGGCAGAGAGGCGGCTGACACCTGCTGGGCGCTATAAATATAAAAATATATATATATAAATAAAAAAAAATACTGGAGCTGCCATTGTTGGTTTGCGGTTCTCTCCTTCAGACTTCTCTCTCTCGCTCTCTCTCTCTCTCTCTCTCTCTCTCTCTCTCTCTCTCTCTCTCTCTCTCAGGCTCTTGTGTACTTTAATACAGGCAGAAGGCTTCTGCCGTCACCAGAACCCATTAGATAATCAAGGCGTCCACATGACTTAGCTGATATATTCCCCCCCAACAGGAAAGAGCTCAGCCCAGATCGTATGGGAAAGGCTGGGCTGGTTGCAACTGGTTGTTCCACAAGCCGCGGGGCACTTAAAGAAAAGAGACAACATTCATGTCACACATGTTGTGATCCAATTATGTCTACAGTATAGTACCTCATTACAGTACAGTACATTTATTATGGCTAATTCATAGGTTGGGTTGAGTTATATGTTTATCATGCAGTCAGTGAAAATACTACACGTCACAGTTTTTCACTTTAGGAATGTGGCCCAGCTGTCCATTTCCCCCTATTTAGACTAATTACAAAGCAAGGTATTTTTCTATTACATTTTTCGACCTAACCCATTTAGTTACATTTATACGTTGTTATACCTTTCAAGTCGGGAAAGTCTGTGTCATCTTAGTTGTTGCTATATATATATATATAGCGACATAATAAAAATAATTAAAAATAAGAATTTGAAGTTTTTCAGAAAACGTATATACTGTAGGTTAGGATTTTGAAGACGTTTTTTTTAGAATCTGCCTCAGGTCTAAAGGAGTTAAAGCAATATTTCATGTTGGTTCTAACTTCATAATTTCAAAATGAAATGCCTCTATACAAATTCTCGTTGAGAATCATTGATAGCAGGGACTATTATCAATAATTGGCCACAAAGAATTACATTTTTAGTGTCTCTTCCTCAAGTTTCATAATCTGGCCCTAAAAAAAAACATAACTCTTTCCTGACGATTGCATATAAGCGGTCAAACTGTAGTTCATACAGAACATGGCTGTATAACTGAGCAATGAACAAGCATATTGGTCTTGCTGTACTTATTAGGCACCGAATGTAACCAAACATATGGATAAAACTGACATATGTTATTGATTCTTCATAGACCTACAAGGATGTCTTCTTAAAAAAAACGATGTTCTTACAAAGTGAAGTATCTCTTTAATACTGGCTGTTAATCTTTGCATTGCTTACAACATGACCTGGTCAAATTCCTCCAGGTAATGCAATTTGCCCCACATGTTCTAATAAATACACCGGGATCCTGGTAAAACTCAACATCTAAGCAGATGTCAGAGGGATTGAGGGGTTTTTGTTTGAAGATTGCCTAGATGGGAACCACACGCCCCTGACAAAAGGCTGAATGGTCCATGTATCTGCACATGACACAACGCATTACCTGCTCTGCGTTGCTTTCTTTGGGTAACACATGCCTTATGGGTAAATTGTTTGCAGAATCCCATGCCTGTTGGGATTTCATTGAGTTTTTTTTTTCTTTTTTTACCTTAAACATACGCAGGGAATGGTTATATTTTGCTTTCAGAATCACTGGAATGCTCTCTGTCTGCCTGTCTCTCTCTCTCTCTCTCTCTCTTTCTCTCTCTCTCTCTCTCTCTCTCTCTCTCTCTCTCTCTCTCTCTCTCTCTCTCTCTCTCTCATTTCATACTGGCCTGTTTGCTTTGGGGCTTTCTTTCCTCGACCCCCTCTCTCTCTCCCCCTCACCACTGTGTGTATCCCTCAACGAGCAGTAGGACTTGTTCTTTACAGATGATCTCCTCTGGATTTCCAATTTGCAGTGCTCTGACTGTAGCAGACAGGCAGCTAGCATTGCTTTAGCAGGGCCGCCCCCCCCCCAACATCCCCCCCACCCCCCTTCACTGTCTGCAGCGTGACACCTCCATTCCATGCTCTTGTCAGTCTACAGAGGAGAGAAAGTGGATTACTGTCAGTTTCGGCGAGGCTTCACAAAAGCAAAGCCGAGCTCCCGAACATGGGGTGCGATTCCTCCTCCACGAGGCACTCATCTGCAGTTGCATCTAAAGCGGCCAGAGAGAGAGGGAGAGAGAGAGAGAGATAGACTGCGAGGGCCCCGGGACCCAGGGTTGCCCAGATCTGCTTATTATAATTTCCCCGCAAGATTTTATTTGAAAATAGCCGATCTACAAGCTCACAACGCGTCGCGACGCGTTGTGAGCTTGTAGATCTGCTATTTTCAAATAGCTGATGTATATGTTAAAGTGCTCACGTGGCCTCGTAGTCGCTTCTTTTGGGCTGGTTTTCCTAGACCCGGTTGCTTGTTTCTCTCACAGAATCTGGCAACACTGCCCCGGGACACATGCACCAGCCAGGGTCATCATCAGACTCAGCCTCTTTTTTTTTTAGAAGCTATAGGGCTTAATCACATGTAAGCAGCATCAGACAGCGGGCATCTCTAGGTGTTTTGTACATGTGATGGCTTGTGTGTGTGTGTGTGTGTGTGTGTGTGTGTTTTCTGCCAGACCCTCCCCCAACTGCACTTCCCCCCCTCCCCTTGATTTTCCCAAGAGACGTCCTGCTGAGAAAATGACAGGGCTGCAAAAATGTACAAAACCAGCACTCTCCTCCTGGCTTACGCCACCTTTCTCTCCTCTCGGTACGGAGAAAAGATTCTCGGCTGAGCCACAAGAACGCACGCACGCACGCACGCACGCACGCACGCACGCACGCACGCACGCACGCACGCACTCACTCACACACACACACAAAATATGACGAACAAAGGTTTTGACATTTTGAGCTGTAATAAACCAAACCATGATCATGAATGCATGTTGTAGCATATTAAGTCATTATCAAATATTACACACACACACACACACACACACACACACACACACACACACACACACACACACACACACACACGTGTAACGTACGTGTGTGTGTGTGGTATAATTATTTAGTATTAAATAGATTCATTAATGGAGTTGCCTTACTCTGTACCTTAATCTGTACCTAAACTGAGGCTCTGTGAATTCAGGCAGAATCGAAATTACCATTTAAACTTGGCTCAGATTAGTTGTCAGCAAGAATGGAGGTGAAACGTGCCAATAAATATGTATTAGACTTTAAATTGCCGCTCTCCTAATAGGTCATACGTGCACTCGTGTTTAAGGCCCTCTCCTTGATAGCCGGCCACATATGGCCCAGCTATTTATAGACTGACACTAAAGGTCTGGGTGACATCAGCAACAGCTGTGTAAAGATGGTGATTAATCTGTAATTGATATGACATCCATTCAGGGGGATGGAACTTAAAGGAGGATTACGAGACTGCTTGACACGAACATGGCTTCTCAAGTTCTTGCTCTGTCTGTGTCCCATGCCGCTGTATGCTTTTCTTCTCTGTTTTGCTACTTCTAAATGTAATAACAAAGGCTTTTATCATGACGTGGGTATTTTTTGTTTTGTTTGTACTAAATGTAAAACGTGTAGTGACGCATGCTCCCGCTCCATGTTGGACACATACTGTAATGTGGCATGTTCATGCAGTCCTAGCATGTCATTTGCTTTCTCTTTCCCTCTTGCCATTGCCATTTAGAAAGGAGAGCTTTATTGAACCGCCCCCTTACAGACTGAAGTGTCCTCGTTTCATCCACACCAAGGTCCTGGAACACGCCCACCACCTGGGCCATTATAGGAAACATAGACTTTACGCCAATTGTTTGTTTGTTCTTTCCTACGACATTATGACAAATAAATTGGAAACCTTTCGTAGAGATGTACCGCTTGCTAGTTGTTTCGTGGGATACAGGACGCAATTGTTTCAAGAAAGAAAGATGATCCTCCACACTACGGTTGGCCCCACACACGCGGTGTATGAAACCATTTAGAAGTGCTCCGTTTTGAAGTTGTGACAGTTCAAGGAAACGCCGAGCCATAACGCAGTCAAAGTGGTCCGAAGCGAGGTCGTCGTTCCCATCCTTCTCCACGTCTGTGCACGGGAGCAGACAAGGATGCGGCACATTTCATTCGATACTGCCAGGGAAGACAATGTAGAGCCCTGACTTGTCTAGACGCCCTGACAGCCGTCCTTAGCGCGACGGCGTGGTAACGGCCAGCCCCCCGTGCTGGAGTAAAAAAAAAACCTGGTTGGTTCTCTCTGGTCCGACTATAACTCATTTAGACCGGGGAAAGCATCTTGTGTCATTTTAGATTACTTTAGCTATTAAAAAAATAGCAGATATACAAGCTCATAGCGCGGCACCGAGTGCCGCGCTATGAGCTTGTAGATCTGCATTTTTGGGGGGAAAATCGTGAACATTAATTTTGAGGGTCCTTGACATGGAAAAGTTGGAGCACCACTGATATAGCAACATACTGTTAGAATTTAGAAAAAAATCTTAGATATGTATTTGGCCGCAGACCCCCCATCTCAAAATGTTTTGTTCCAGGGACCCCCAGAAGCAAAGATTTTAGTTAAAAATGCTCGCTTAAAAAAATGTATATTCAACGAAAAAATCGTTTTTCAAAAATAGCAGAACTACAAGCTCAAAGCGCGGCACTCGGTGCCGCGCTTTGAGCTTGTAGATCTGCTATTTTTGAATAGCCAAATAAATCAAAAAATGACACAGATGCGTTCCCGGTCTTACTGGGATAAGCAATGGACTTCATCTGCTGTGTAGCACACACACACACACACACCCTCTATACATTGGGATGTATAACATCGGCATGGACTCGCCTGATTGACCTGCATTCCAGAATCAGCCCCCCCCCCCCTCTCGGCTCAACCACCACACCTGGGGCTCCGGGGGCCCGGGCCGCGTTTGGCTGTCAACCGGCCATCGCCACACCACCGCGATTGATGACAGCTATTCACTGATGAAGCCGTATTCATCATTCCTGTCCAGGGCTGCACTGACCAGATGGACCCTGACCATCCATCCACTGTCAGGGACACATCTGTTCCCGTTGTTGCTTAGAGTACTAACAAGTCACCAGCTCCCTGAAAGGCTGGTGTCAGCCACAGAGAGAAGGATAGACAACCGGTACACACATTGCTGCCCAGTTATAAAGACACGCACAGCAAAAATCCGAGGCGCTGATTTAAGCGCCTCCATTGTCACACTCTTAGTTAAATTGACGCCCCACATGTTTTTTGCTGTGGAGGAAGATTACACCCTAACCCCCCCCACCTCCTCCCACCCCCCTAAAAACAAAAACACACGAAACCACCGAGTCCTTTTTCTTTTGGAACATGGAGTTTTTAATCCGCTGTAATAATGACTCCATCGAGGTTTGAGTGGTTTACTCCTTGCCAGGCGGCGCTTTTGGAGGGAGAGGCACTTTTTCGTCCTGGCGCGTTGTTCAGTCGTTCGTCGCGCGTCCTGGTGGTGTCCAACTTGAAAATCGCCTGTTTTCTCCATGGAAGTTTTGGCAAGGAGCCTTTCCCTTGGTGCTTGGCAAGGACACACAGAAAGAGCTTTAAAGAGTGAGAACAGAAGATTCCCTCCCTCTATCTATCTATCTATCTATCTATCTATCTATCTATCTATCTATCTATCTCTCTATCTCTCTATCTCTCTATCTCTCTATCTATCTCTCTATCTGTCTATCTCTCTTTATCTCTATCAATCAATCTATCTCTCTCTCTGTCTGACAGGTTTGTACCACGTAATGAGACAAGTCTTTAATCTGCCCCTCAATCTTACAAGATTATGGTACCCCCCCCCCTCCCCCCCAGACATATTGAGGAAGAATTATGGCAATTCTCTTCCAGGAAATCACATTTTAAGCGGTTCAACGTTTCTTGGTAAAATGCCGGCGGATCAAAGGAGCTTTTGACAAATAACCGCAAATGAAGAGACGTAGCCGTCACACTGACAGTGTGACAACACACACAGGACACTGATTTCCTGATGTCTTTTCAATGCACGCCGCCAATGAAGACAGCAAATCTACAGCATGTTTATTGTGACCGTCGCCATTCATGCAGGCGGGGGGAACGGACACCTTTTCAGACAGGTTCCCCCCTGCTGTTTCCATCCATTCAACCTCCTCCTGCTCACACGTTTCCCCCCTTTCCAAACTTCACACACACACACAAGAAGAAGGAATGATTCATAAAAGGACTCTGTGCGGATTTCCGATGGGAATCCCTGGTGCTGGTTATTAATCTCTCTATGTTGGGCCATGAAAGGCTACTAGCTTTGCAGCTCCTGGTTTGTGTGTGTTTGCATGTGTGTATGCATGTGTGTATGTCTGTGCGCACGCATGCGTGTGTGTGTGTGTGTGTGGGGGGTCTACACGCACGTTCGTCACTATGGTCTGTATTCTCTGCATACTGTACGTGCGTTAGTCTGTACGCACGTTGCATGTTGCCTGTGCCCGTGTGCATTGTGTGTAGCATCGTAGGCATACACAGGTGAGTGGTGTAGGAACCTGGGCAGCTCTACAGGACCCCACTCTCTCTCTCTCTCTCTCTCTCTCTCTCTCTCTCCGGATCTGCACAGTAAAATCCTGAGAGGTAATTTTAACTCTTGAGAGTTGAATTATCACTCAGGGTTTTGGTGTGTGTGTGTGCCGGGCTGTGGAGTGGTTAGGAGATCCATTTAGCACATCTAAGTTCATTAGGCTCCCCGCGAGGTGGCTGCGAGTGCCTGAGGAAACCCTGCCAAGTTCTTCATTGTCTTAAGACTCAATTGTAATCACCTCACTCAGCATGACTGACAGAAGAGGCTCTCTCGCCGTGATTGAGAGTATTGATCGCTTCGGCTTCTCTCTCTCTCTCTCTCGCTCTCTCTCTCTCTCTCTCGCACACATTCACAGCCTTCGCTTTCCCCCCAAAAACAAAACAAAACATCTCTTCATCTGCCTTAATCATCCGATCAATAATTAGCGTCAGGACTAGTGGGGGCTTTTAACACTATAGAATGACTAAAGTGTTTTCCGGTTCAGCCTCCTGTCCTCTATCATTCTCTCTCTCTCTCTCTGTTTGTTTTTTTTGTCTCTCTCTCTACTCTCTCCCTCTCTTTCCCCACCGGGAGAGGAATCTGCTGAGTAAAGCTGATCCAGTGGACTGGGGCAGGAAGAGGGCAGGGTGGAGGCCTTAAACAGCGTTGACTTTCAGATTCACAAGCAGAGGCTCCTCCCTCCTACCCCGGCTGCTGTCCGTCCCCCTTTTTTGCTGTCGTGCAAGATCGGCAAGATTTTCTGTCACCTTCAGGGATGGCACGCCGCCAAGATCTCTTGGAACCAAAATCTATTCTCACAGCGGCGCCCCTCGTAACAGCGTGAACTTGTTAATCTTCTGATAATTGCAGTTTTAAAGGAATATCACAACTCGGGGCGGTGGAACCGTGGGTGTACTTGAACACAGTCCGTGTCCTGTTGATTTTACATGGTGTTGTGGCAGCCATAGTTGTCTCTATAAACACGAGTTTATGGTGATTTCAGCTGTCTTAGCGCATTCCGTATAAACACCAATTCTCCCTTTTAAAATTCCAATTTAACCGCGGATAAACTTGTTATGAAACAGACCCAGTGATGTGGTCGAGTTAGCTCGGCCAACAGTTTGCAGGGCTATAAAAAGGAGCTTGCAATAATAACATGCGCAACCTCATTAAAAGACAGTTTGTGCCACATTTCTTTCCATGGTAACACAATAATGTCTCGCTTGCTGACCAACACTGCAACACCCGCACTGAACTTCCTCCCTCCTTTGAGGTTGCCCTCAAAGTGGGACCAGAACTATTTTATAGCGCTTAGTTGACTGCGAGCCTCAGTGTGTCCAACACCACAAAGAGGAAATCTGGAACCCGTTATCACTGGCACTGCAAACACCCAGACTTCTGATTTGAATAAAGCTGGTCGACTCTATTGCAAACACGTAATCTCTTGTTTAGATAGTAATGAGTCGAGCCTGTTGGCCGCAGGCCTCTCTGTTGGTCTGTCGCTTTCTGGACTCTCCCCCCTCCCTCTCTCTCTCTCTCTCTCTCTCTCTCTCTCTCTCTCTGTCTCTGTCTGTCTATGTCTCTCTGCCCTAGAGGCCAGGCATCTGGGAGGGGGAATGAATGAGCTAATTCTTCAGGAGGGGAACAAAGGAGCCTCATGGCTCTTGGTTGTGGACATTTCGGACACATGGCAACAGCCCTGAAAGTCCACTCCCTGTGTGTCAAAAAAAAAAAAAAAGAGTCCTTCCACCAGATGACTGTGTGAAACATCAATGTGCTACAATTGTCTATTAGACCCTCCAGAAAAACGCGGGCAAAAATCCTTGATTATACGGGCTAAAACTCGCAATTTTATGCGGTGAAATTGCGGGAAGTTGCGAAATATGCGGAAAGTTGTCAAATATGCGGCAATATGCGGCAATATGCGAAATATGAAATATGTGAGAAGTTGCGGAATATGCGGAAATATGCGATGCGAATCGCATATTATGCGATGCACATATTATACGATGCGATGCACATATTATGCGATGCGATGCGCATAATATGCGATGCGATGCGATGCGCATATTATGCAATGCGATGCACATATTATGCGATGCGATGCACATATTACGCGATGTGATGCGCATATTATGCGATGCGATGCACATATTACGCGATGCGATGCACATATTACGCGATGTGATGCGCATATTATGCGATGCACATATTATGCGATGCGATGCACATATTACGCGATGCGATGCGCATATTATGCGATGCGATGCACATATTACGGGATGCGATGCAGCCTTTTTGAAAAAACGTTACCTCCGCATAATTATGTGCCATTTTGATGATTATGCGTTAAATTCTGCGCATTTTTCTGGAGGGTCTAGTCCATAGGCGAATCAATGGCCAACTGTCAACAAGTCATTGTATTGCACAAAAACATAATCAGAGACACAGTTAATAATACATTGTATGTCATCAAGAGCCTGTGCCTCCACTGCTTGGCTTGGTGTAAATGTAGCTTAATGTTTGTCCTGGGAGTGTCTCCCCTGCATCAACGCCATTTGGTTATTGTTTTGTAATTAATCAAATATACTGAGAATGGCTGTACGGGCATGCTACTGCCTCCTCTCAGAAGCCTCAATGTGTTCTCACTGATTACAACCCAATGATGCTGACCCACGGCATAGACAACCTCATCAACTTAATTGGTACGACTATATGTGCAGGTCACAAAACAATTAGGAGAAATTGAACCTGCAATGTAACGCGACAACGCATGTGGATACGGCTCTCAGAAAAGAGGAATGCTAACATGTCTCATCATGTGAACATAATAACAAATCTTGCAAACTGGATAAAAAGGGAGCAAAGATAATTATGAGAAGAAAACGTTCACTGAGAGCTAACGCTGTGTTGTTTTTTGAAAGGGTACTGCAGTACTGGCATTAAGACATTACTTGTGTATCTCTTAGAGATAGCGTTAGTCCCAGTAAGCCGATTTCTGTTTAAAACAAGAAGGAAGGAGAAGTGTATTCTCACACTATGTCCATGATTCCTGCCATGGAATCCACAGTAACATATCTCAAAGTCTCTCCTTCAGATTCAACTTTACTCACAATATTTTATTAATCATTATCTGTTCTGGTGTAGAAAAGACTGTAATTTTGTGGTGAACATCCAAGAACATAGTTCACCTTCCCACAGGGCTAGCACACTGATAAAGGCATTGACGATAAGAATACAAAGGGGGGAAAAATACCTTTTGTTTCTAAAACCAAATATCCGTATTCCTGATAGCACGCTATCCTTTTATGGTTTATGGTTATAGAGCCGACGGATTCTTTTGTAATTCTCAGAAAAACAATCATGGTCCTAAAATATGTCTGGGTTGACAAAGTACATTTTGTTTCGCTTTCAATCTGCAATTACAATAATAGCCATTCATTAATGTTGTGCACGATTGTACTGATGCATGACTGTACCCTACTTAAACTTGAAAAACATTAGAAAATTACAAGTGCCCCATTTTCCATATATGACAATTATTATAACTTCAAGTCCACCGTTTTGAAGAACCCTTACTTCTAGGCTGTAATGAAGAAACTCAATTTAGTAAGAGCCTTGTCAAGTAAGAGGAAATCAGCCATTGAAACAAATGATTGTTTGGTACAAGAGTGAATTAAGTCCTCTCTTCTGTCAAGAGCGAATCAAGTCCCGTCTCTTCTGTCCTCACGACGATCGTTTGTACAGAGAGACAAAATGGCAGCCGCACTAAGTGCTCCAACAGTTTTTCCTTTTGCGTGTCTTTTTACATATCCCTAGTGGTGCGTTTCTAGTTTCCTGAAGAACCAACTTCTGACAGCGAGTTGTGAAAAATTAAACAAAATGAAAACACAGTGAAGAAGCACCTGCAGTGAAGGGCACCTATATGGAATGTAACCGGTCCTCCATGGTTACTAAGTTATGAGAACAACCCCCAAGACCTTGGTTGTGCTTTCCTCAAAATATCCATGTTCTATGTGGGCACGGAGCGCTTGGACAGCAGCAGTTATAGTCGTAGTGTGGATGACAAACAATAGGCAAGGGAACCAATTAGTTTTTTTTCATGTCAAGGAATACAAAAGAGAAAAAAAAGAAATCCTACAGGATATGTTCTGATTTTTCCTCTAGGAAACATTTAGCTGAGTATCTCTTTGTATGCTTAATTGTGGAGCTACTGTAGCGTTGTCTTCCCTGGGGGCATGACTTGTTGGAGATATGCCAATTCTGTATTACTTGTTGAGTCCATTTCTGTTTGTCTGTGTTTAGTTCAAAAGCAAGCAAGAGCACACAGATGCTCTAGCCCCGGCAAACACAGCTCTGTCTCTGGGGCTCGGAGAGCTGCATTGTTATTATCTGCTATTCAATAACAACACATGACTGCCGCACAGTTATCAGTAGCCTATTGCCATGTACCCTTCTGTGATTACATTGTAATTCTGTCGTAAGACTTTTAGAGTTGTGGTGTATACAGTACCTACTACTGGAATACGTGCAACATTTACAATTAATGACAATATTGATTACAATCAGTAAACCCAGGGAAAAATCCCTTTTTTCACTGTACTTGTTTGTGAGAATGAATTATGTGTGTCCTGTCCAAGTAATTATCCTCAGTTTGCCTCTTGCATTGAGGTTCTGTAATCAGAGGTGAAAAGTGTCTCCGCTTAAAATGCCTTCTTGTTCCAACTAGTAGGGTCTGTTTGCTTGTAATCCCAGGGAGAAGTTGTTGCCCTACTTATCATATCTGTAATACATATTATTCTTTTTAAATAAATGTTCCAATGTATCCAATCAGTAGAGAGAACTCGTATAGGATACAGGATAGTGACATTGAAAGTGAAAGTTGATAAATGTGTTTTCTCTCCCGATTGGATGAAATTGACCATCCACCTGAAAATGAATTTTCTGTTTACTAAATAACTGGAGAGACGGGGAGACCCAAGTTACTGAATAAACACTCAATGATTATTATCAGAATATAGAGCTTTAACTCCTTATGTTTTTAATCAAAACATATTACAGCACTTACAGCAATATCCTGCTTGATGAAATTATTCATATACAAACAAAATAACATTGACACATACATGTTTTCTGAGCAATTCAAACATAAAATGTTTTACTATTTACTGTATAAGTATGGATCTTTCTTACAGCCGAAAAGATAAATTCATTATACGGCAATATTATGCACTTATCTTTGTTGATAATGATCTAACTTGACGTTGCTTTGCTCCATGGACCTACATCTGTTGTGGTTGTGTCTCTGCGCGTGCGTGCATGGTGTGTGTGTTTGCGTCTGTTCAAGCGTGTGGGGTTTGGTTTGCGATGGTGTGGCGTGGGGAAGCATGGAGGTACACGTGGGCGTGCATGTGTGTATGCACCAGTGGTGGAAAAAGTACTCAAATGTTTTACTTAAGTAAAAGTATCAATACTGCAATGTAGAAGTACTCTGTTACAAGTAAAAAGTCTGGTTATCAAAATTTACTTGAGTAAAAGTACAAAAGTATTGGTATCAAAATGTACTTAAAGTACCAAAAGTAAAAGTACTGAAATGTTTGAAAATAGCAGATCTACAAGCTCACAACGCGTCGCTTCGCGACGCGTTGTGAGCTTGTAGATCGGCTATTTTCAAATAGACCAAGTATAAAATAAGACCAAAGTGGTTAATGTATGTTTTATAATGTAATCATTTATATCTGCAAAGTAGTTAGTAACTAAAGTTTTCAAATACTTGTAGTGGAGTAAAAAGTACAAATTTGCCTCTGAGATGTAGTGGAGTAGAAGTCAAAGTATTGGAAATTGGAAATACCTCAAAATTGTACTTAAGTACAGTACTTGAGTACATGTACTTAGTTACTTTCCACCACTGGTATGCACAAGAGTGTGGGGAGGAGGGGGGCGTGTGTGTGTGTGTGTGTGTGTGTGTGCGCGTGTGTGCATACACACTGCACGGGGACGTCGGGGAGAGGATTGTTGATGCCTGTTCTGTGCTCTCCACCTCATGCACAGACACTCCAGAGATGTCTGCAGTAATGGAGGCTGCAGCTGTCGTGGCTGCTGTATTGATTGCTCAGACCTGCAGATTATTGCTGTGAAGAGTGACCAACAGCAACCCGCTGAGGTAAAAAACTCCTCCAGCCCAACAGGAGTCTCGCCGCTCTTGCCCCGAGAAGCAACATGTTTAATTGTTTGTGGTGTTCTCGGGGCCCCTACCGCTGCTGGCCCTTAGGGAGCAGGGCTAGTCTGCAAGCCCCTGACCTTTTTCCTTTCCACCGCCTAGCCCTCATTCACACATAGACTGGGGAATGTATCAATGCTCCCCACTTCAACATTCCTCCAATTACTTGGACACAAACAAAGATGGAGCCCTCCTTATCAGCTGAGAATGAGAACCTGAAGTCTTCTTCGCAGACTGTTGGGCAACTCGTGCACTCTATGAAAGTGCATGTGAATGTATACGGCAAAAATGATTTATTCTGGAATTTCCGGGGGCTTTGGTTTTTGTTATTGAATAAATCATATCTGATCTAATGGCAGAATAATGTAACAATATTTCATGGGGCATCTTATTTTCTTCATCACATGAGCCCAATATAAGCTTAATTAGGCCTGCTGATCATATTTCCTTAACTTTGTAAATTAATTTGGGGGGGGGGGTACTGAGTAAAAGTCACACTCTGTTAAGATGGTAACCTAACAATCGCCCTCCTAAACACATTTGTAGCTGTGCAGCTATTGTGAAGATGCCATGAGAGATGCATTAGAAACAAAAGCAAGCCTGTGCTGGCATCTGAGTACACTCAATCAGCATTCAGCCTAGTAGTTTGCAATTATAATGAATATTAATGGCTGTTTTTCTCCGACATAATATTCTCATAATGACTCTACAAAGTAAATGCAGCCCTCCTAAAACCACCATTTATCATAACTACGTACCAAAGCAGTTACACTGTCATCCTCCGCCACGACAAAGCCATCAGCCAGTTTCTGTACTTTACAGTCTAACATAAATGAATATAATAAAATACCTTGTAACTATAAGTACCTTGCAGATTTTGCTGATTTTATAGAGATTTTACGCACACACGCACACGCACACGCACACACACACACACACACACACACACACACACACACACACACACACACACACACACAGAGCTATATCTGAGGGCAGTCTCAATTTTTCTGAAACGTTATCATTAACAGTATGCAGTGAATTTGTATAGATGTTTGGTACTGAATTTAGGATTGAGATGATTCGGGGTAGATGTGAGGGAGTTCCAATGTTCCATTCCAATGTTCAATCATTGAAACGCTGATGTAAACATTCCTCAGCTGTCCAGTTGAACAAATGCATTCCAGCGAATAAAACAAAATGAAATTGAGTGCTGTGTGTGTGCTTAACGGTGCTTCTTTAGTTCCGTCAAATACCTTCTCCCACGGGCCCTTAAAACAGCAGAAGGAGCCCAGCTCAATCCACATAGACATTATCTGTGAGCGACTGAACCCTATTTGGGAATTGGCAAAGCGTACAGAGAGAAATAGACTCCGGGAAAGAACACCCCGGCAAATTCCATTTCACATCTGAAGTGGTCTACTTGTGAAAGATCATTTGGTTTGGAGTGAGTAAACAGAGGGGACTCCATCGCTCTCAATGACTTATGTGTGAAAGCTGGGGATTACAGCTGATCGGGAAGTCTTGAAAGCTGCTTGGAAAAGCGATGCCTTGCAAAATGAATCCAAGGGCCGGTGTTTCCACAAGCCTGTGTGCTTTTCCTCACTTGTTTCCGATATACCGTGGCTGGGAAACACTGTGAAATCAAACTCAGTGCTGATGCTAGCGTTTTCGCCTCTGAGGACATTAATGGGGACACAGTCATCAAAAATAAATTTGTAATAGCGTGTGATTATTTCTTAGAAGCTGTGGAAAAATAATAACAAAAGAATATATCTTCATTATTTTTCTCCTCATTTTCATGAGCAGAAGTAGAAGGGGAAAAAAAACTACATTTTGTGATGGTAGCAGGCTTCAGTCATGGGCACAGAAGCACTTAAGTGTGATGGGCAAAGTGTCGTTCAATCACCATGGAGCAACTAAAGCTGATGAAAGGGAGAAGCATTAATTGAATGACCTTGGCATTACTGGTTTTAATGAGCAGACCCACTTCAGTGTAAAAGGCATACAGCTAGAGAAAATTGTGTTTTAGTGGGTATTTCAACATGTAGGCCTTTTGACCATGTCTTTCTCAATGCTGATTCATTGTTGGCCTAAATAATGTTAAACTGTTAACCTTGTTCGGAGTCTGCTTTTGTGGAGTCAGGAATAAAATGGTGTTACTGTACAGTACATTGTACAGGTCATGTGCAAGAGGAGATTGGTGGGTAAGCCTTGTAGGAACTTGCCTGCGTTTTTCTTATAAGGGAATGGCTTTTTTTTTGTCAACACACATTGCACAATGGAGGACAGAATACAGCCACATCCATCTTTATTATCCTTTTTTAAAAGCGTCAAGAAACACATAATGAAAGAAGATATTTTTAAAGAAAAATAATCTATATATTCACTCAACAAAGCCACCAATAGCGGTGTATTAATGCGTTATTTGGCTGGTGGATACCTGCACTCCTGCTGGGGGCAGACACTGACTGCTATGACATATCCATCAAAGCAGTGGAAGCTGTCTCTCCTGATGTGGACTCAGGCATGGGTTCTGCCTGCCACTGAGAGCCCAGGACCATCCTGCTTCATCCACTGGCACCCAGCCAACCTGGCCTGCTACTATTGTCCTTCAACCCCCCCCCCCCCCCACCCCCCACCCTCCGGGCTCACGTTGAAGCCTGCTATTCAATTAAGATACAGTAACTTTCTGGTGCAAGCTTTAAGACATTCATCACTGTTTGAAACGCCGTTGAGAGAGGGAGGAGGCGTTTGAATCGGAGCCAAATGACGGATCAAGAAACTGCGGAAGTATTATCTTTTTATTCTGATGGCCGGGGACACACTGTTGAATCCCTTTGTGAAAGCGTCTCTGTCATGCTTTCTTATGCTTAATTCATGCTCCTTCGTACGGTGAAGTGTAATGGTTAATTTATGCTCCGTTGGCACGACGGTGTCGCGCACCGAAAATAGATGGATCTATAAGCTCACAATACGGCGCGTCGCGGCGCGTCGAGAGGTTGTAGATTGGATATTTTCAGCGTGTGATACCGTCGTGCAACGAAGTTTAAATGGGACTTCGGGGACCATATGACACGGTGTGTTGTGCAGCATGCCTCAGACCAGTCTGTCGCCCAGTCTTTTCATCATCTGTTATGTCCGCCACGTCCACAATCACATTATTGCTGTTTCACTCACAAGAGCCACTGTGTCAGGGCTCTCGGAAAAACCAAACAGATGGAGCTAGTCGGCAACAGAAGGCATGTAAATCACGGATCATTTGATTGGAGTTCTTATTCAATTATTCTACCAAGTGGCCATCTTGGAGCAGACTCAATAAATGCTTGCCTACTGTACAATATGTGTACGCAACTGTTACGGCGTTCAACACGAAGAACCAAGATGAACTGCAAGATACCTGCACTGCATGTTGTGCTGTGCAGTTCTTGCTGTTTTTTTTTGTTTGTATATCAAAAAATGTGCCAGAGGGCTTGGCATTCAGTTGGACATTTCTATTCTTTAAATATAGCTTATATCATTGAGTCCGTCCATCTAAGGGGCTATTGAATTGCGTGGAAACCATTGGGGATTTGGTGTAGCCAACTTGGATTCCTCTCGGTCTTAGCAGTGCTTCCACCCTGCAGTACCATGATTCCTCTAGCCTGCTGGAGTGTGCAGGGAAACCAAATCTACAGTTCAGTAAAAAAAAAAAACGCATCTCATCAGAATAATTTTTTTGTGTGTATTAACTATTTAAGACCGGGAACGCATCTGTGCCATTTTAAGATTTATTTGGCTATTCAAAAAAATTGCAGATATACAAGCTCATAGCGAGGCACTTGCCTCGCTACGAGCTTGTAGATCTGCTATTTTTTTTAAAAATAGTGAAAAAGTGTGCTAATCTTTGAATATATTTTTTTAAAGTGTTTTTACATTTTTAACTCGTATTGAACCACTGATATAGAAACAGTTAGGATTTAGAAGACTTTTGTAGAATCCCCCGGAAGCAAAGATTTGGGTTACAAATATTCGCTTTAAAATATATTATATTATATTTATAGATTTTTCAACGATTTTTCAAAAATAGCAGATCTACAAGCTCATAGCGCGGCACTCGGTGCCGCGCTATGAGCTTGTAATTCTGCTATTTTTGAATAGCCAAAGAAATCTAAAAATGACACACAGATGCGTTCCCGGTCTTAAAGGGTTAAACATTAGCCGATGTCGCGTAATATAAACCATTTTCTTCTACCAAAGGTGAATGTATTCAACTCAGCCCAGTTGTATCACTCTGATAAATTCTGTGTTAAGCACCGCTTAGGTAAAACATAAAGCAGTGATGTGGAGGAGAGAACTACAGCACTTAGTTAACCACATGACCCCTAGCGTCCCCATTCTGGGGAGAACCTTCGGGCAGAAATATCAGATCTATAAGCTCACACACCGTGTGGAGTACACGTTGTTGGAGCTTGTAGATCAGCTATTTTACGGTGAAGAGATTTGGTGTAGAAGAGGGATAAAAGGAGTGGACCAGGTGTAGAGCCCTGGTGGACTCCGATCTACTAATTATATTTAAGTGGGTTAAGTGTGTATCTCTTATTGGCTTCTCCATGACCACACTGCAGTGTGTACAGGCCTATGGAGAGAGCGTACTCATAATCCCAAGCACACGGAAAAGGTGTAAAACGCAAAATATCTGTATGCTATTGTATTCGATGCTCACCATGGACGTAATTATTATGTTGGTCCGCATTTACAGAGATGGATTTCAACCTTAAAGTGAAGCACAAGAGAGTGGCAAACTGGAGAGCCAACTATGACAATGAATCAAAATTACAATCATGTAGAACAAGACCGAGGATTTCAAGTATCCCCGCAAATTGAATGAAAATTCTGCGTTGGCTGAAATAGTTTGTGGGAAAAACAAAACGAGCTGTATTTAACATTCAGGCACAATGCTGAAAAGTGACAATTGCTTATCTCCATGGAGATCAATAATGGCTCCAGGATCATTGTGTAAAGTGTCTGCAGGTTTAATGCAGATAGGATGTCATTATTATTTTCTTTCTCCTAATGACCGTCATTATGCACGGACACTGATTGAATTCCATTTGTTACCTGCGTTTGAGCCTGAGTGGAATAATTACCATTTAAGTATCTCCATTAAAATTCATACACGAATGTTCATACCCAGACCTCCTTTTAAAAATAACTAAAATATTCTTTGAATATGAAATGAATGGGATTATTACCCGGCGCTGCTTTAAATACTTGAATTCTAACTTCACGTGTGGAAGCATTATGAAAGCGTGCGTTGTTTCTTTTTTTTCTTATTCTTATGCAGTTGTGTCATTTTTGAAAAGATGCCAAGGAAAAGAAAAGCAAAAGAAACTTGTAGCCATCAATGCGACACACTCTCTTAATATTTAATTAAAATGGATCCGCTGGTAAGTGTAATCAATATCCAGCTCCCACTCTAAATTGCATTTTCAACCTTGTGTCATGTGCAAAATAAATACTGTCTTTTTAAGGTTATACACATTTTGTGGGAATATTAATTTCACTTTTACCACTTTAAGCTCTCCATAGCCATCTTGGTTGCCTTGCCAAAGGTAAAGCAGCTTTTCCTTGTTCTATTTTGACTATCGGCTGTCATGAAAGATGCATTGTTTTGACAATAACCATTTTGCTGTATATTTGAGGAATGCAGGTTTTGCTTCATTAAAATCTTAGCCATTCTTGTCAGATTAATTTCACCGTCTAGTTTGAGGGCTGGTAGATGCAACATCGCCGTCAGGGGAGGGCAGATGAAGATGTGATTTCTTCTTAAACAACAGAGCCATTGGTTTATAAGCCTGTTTGTTTATTCAGCGGTGCATGAATTTAGTACCAACAAGAACATGTCACTTCTCGTTGCTCGTTCTGCTGGCGGTTCACCCGGCGCGTTCAGTCGCCCAAGTGGAAGTAACCATGTTTGTGTTGCAGGTAAATAAGGCATACTCTTCCCCCCTAATACAGCCATCTTGCTGTAAACACACAGCTGTGGCTGAACACACTGAGTCAGTGGAGGAGAGCCGGAGAGCGGATTTGGCTACACCTAATCAATCACTGACAGATTACTGCTAAAGCCACTTCCATACACATTAAAGAGGGACAAATGCAGAATTGCAACTGAACAACTTCTAGTTTTAAGCCAACAGTGGGACTTCCTGGTTATTTATCAAAGTCATTGCTGGTGAGCAGCATGCCTGTGCGATTGTACTTCACAGCGGATAGAGCTGAGTGGAGGCGCTGCATTGAAAGGGACTGTTTATGCCCTTAGCTGTGGTGCTGTCAGCCTTGTGGAATTTACTGTAAATCACATTGCTTTTATTGCAAGATTTAGTAGCTTATCCTCTGTGGGCTCTATTCACTTCAAGCTTGTCCCTATTAGGATGTTAGCCGGACTCCATAAAGGGAATTGGCTACACATCTTCAAATAATGTGAAGAACCAGCCCTTTAATTTTTCACTTTTTTGTCCAGCTCTTTCTATATTACCTGTGTGTAGTCTTGTGTAGTCATAGAGTCTTACTGAAGGGAATGGACTTATACATTTGATAAAAAAAATGCTTCCAAACACCTTCTACACTGTAGAATCTACAGTGTACAGTATTAGCCGTATGCAGTGTTTCAAATACTGTAATCGATGCACAGAATTATTTCTATTTAAGGATCACTGCTGAATTCATGCTGAACATCACAAACTCTGGCTATTCAAAATATACATAATCTCTGTAAAAGGTGTTATTTTTTACCAATAATTGGAACAATATAGCTGTAAAGCAGTGATTTGGGGGTTGAAGCCAACACAGACTGCTAGAAGCTGAGAGCTGCAAGGGGTCTAGACCTTGGATGGTTTTCGAAACGTGTGTTTTAAAAATAACTAACAGGTTTTATCGGGCAGACACTCATTCATTTACAGCCAAATCTGTGCCAGGCCACGCCTTTTTTTTTCCAGCATTGCCATCACCCCCTACTGTTCATATTCAAAAGCATTTTTCTTTAATTAAACATCCACCTAGTTTGGTGATGTTTGGGGAAAGAAACTGTCTGATTTATGGCCAAATATGTGCCTGGCCCAATGGGCCATGCATGATTTTGGAACTGATGTCGCCCGACTCGCCCCTATTAGGCAATTTCAAAGTCATTTTACACACATAGAATGTGTTATGACGCATATCCTGTGAGTTTTGTAATGTCAGGACAAACACTTTTTTTAATTTATAGTCTCAATTGTGTCCATTTATTGCTTGTGTAGTGCCCACTAGTGGTAGATTTGATATATGGAAATGTTGTAGCAATCAGACCTATGGTTTAGAAAGAGATAAAAAGAAATTATAATTTTATTTGTGAGACTTACACTTCAAATATTATACTGTAAACCAAAATGTCAAGTTTGTTGCTTAAAACCCCTCATCAGGCTGACACAACTGAAAATGTCATGTCTCTACCATTTACCATCTCATGGGTATATAAAGACAATAGGGTTTCATCCCAAAGTTGGCCTTAAACCTCAAAAAATAAGTCCAATTTTAGTAAGTTATCCTTTGATACAATACATAAGGTAGAATGGAAATCTTAAAACATTTATTTTCATCGCAAGTGGGTTCATTAACCCATTGAGACCTGGAAGGCATCTGTGTCATTTTTTGATTTGAGCTAAATCTATAGCTATTTTACACTTTGGCTATTCAAAAATAGCAGATCTACAAGCTCGTAGCGCGGCACCGAGTGTCGCGCTACGAGCTTGTAGATCTGCTATTTTTGAAAAAAATTGAAAATGTTTGAATATGTATTGTTTTAAAGCGAAAATTTTTAACTCAAATCTTTGCATCTGGGGGGTCCCTGAAACAAACTATTTTCAGATGGGGGTCGGCGGCCAAATACATATCATTTTGGGGGTCCTTGACATGAAAAAGTTTGAGCACCGCTGATATAGAAACATATGTTTTTTCAAAAAACTGTTCTCTATTATTACACAATGTTAAACAACAATCACTGAAGAAGACAAGTCAATAATCCTGCAAAGCAATGATCAGGGAAAGAAAACACCTTATTTGTTTGAAACACACGAGATGACACAGTGTGTCCCTGTGAGAGAAAAAGCACGATGCAGCTGGTTTTCTCCCAACGTTAGTGTTTCACGGCAGAAATAATAAACCCCCAGCAACACTGTTGAAGCGATCACAGATGACATAAGAGTCTGTAGGCAGAAGGTTAAAAAACAGCCAGTCACGTGGGTTCCTCCGTAAACCCCTAACCTCGTTCCTGGGGAAATGAACAATTACACTGTGGGGGGACAGATCTCAGCAAAAAACCTAGAGACACTCCATTCTCATTGTATCAGAGGAGTATTGCTCATTATAGGGCCAATAGCCTTGGAAGTGTAACCTCATTCTAAAAAGTGCTCTGATTTCTATGATGTACACTAGTGGCTGATTTGCACACAATCCAAACCATACAATACTGTGTCAGATGGGCTAAATCGTATTGTTATTATTGTGGCTATGTTCCAACCAAGACATGATCAAATATGTCATTGAAATTAAAGGGGAATTCACATGTTATTGTTATAGATCAATTAAATCCATATTGTCAACATGACCAGCTCTGTCCTATAGCCAGAGATAGAATGCTGAACCGGAATCCGCACCATTGACCTGACTTTAGTGGGTTGATGAATAGTTTTTCTCATAAATGTCACACCTACTGTAGGTGAAATTTATGAGAACATTATGATAATGTTATGTTAGAAATTCATATGGATACTAATTTGTCGAGATTTGTATACATCCAACACTGGTATCTCAATTTGACATCACGGATTAGCAGTTTTGATAACTCCAGCAATGACAGACAACATTTCCACTGTTTTGTGGCAGGACATTTATGAAAAGGAAATTCAGTGGCAATTTCCCCTCTGATATAGCAGGGTTACGTCTTTTCAAATATTTAAGAAGAAAAGTGGTGTTTTTTTGTCCCTGTGCTGTCTGGTGTGGTATGATGTGAAACGCATGGCAAGCGACTGACATGTATACGGTTGAAGCATTTTATTTTTTATATTTTTTGATGGTCTGATCTATCTCAAGGAGGTTTCAAAGTGTGTGTGATAGACGTGAACTGTGATCCCTAGTTGCTGTATGTGCGGGTGTCTGGATGATGTGTGTATTGACGTGCTGTAGCAAGAGTTCAGGGAGGCAGCTGAGCAAAATAATTTAGAATGTCCTGCCTGCTGACACAAGGACAAAGGCACAGACAGAAACATGCCCATATGAGGGAGGAGACAGTGGACGCGGCTATACACCTGGAAATGCACTGCGGTTGTTTTCGCCATGACCTCCACAGCACACACAGAGAGAAATTTCCACCGGCTGCTATAATATCCTATAAGCGTGGACACACACACTACTGGCCTGGCCTGGCCTGGCCTGGCTGAGAAAGTATAACTGCCCCATTATCACACTACTACGGTCAAGAAATTCCAGCTCTGATGAGCACCAGCAGTACCCTATAAGAAGGGTTGCCAGATCTGCTTATTATAATTTGCCCGCAAGATTTTATTTGAAAATAGCCGATCCACAAGCTTGTAGATCTGCTATTTTCAAATAGCTGATGTATATGTTAAAGTGCTCATTGTGGGCCATAGTCGCTTCTTTTGGGCTGGTTTTCCTAGACCTGGTTGCTTGTTTCTCTCACAGAATCTGGCAACACTGCCTAACCAGTTGTTGTCAGGCAGAAACCTTGTATCTCAATTTTTCTTTGTTTTATGTTTTTTTTGTCTTTTGTCATAAATTGATGGCCTATTTTATACTTCGTCATGCACGAGTGTCGCACAAACGTAGCCGATCTACAAGCTCAAAACATTGTCACTGTTTTGGAAAAGTTTTGTAAATTTTCGCCTATAATGACATGACATAAAGTCTCTCTGTGGGTTTAATTGATATTTAACCAACGATAATTATGACTTAATAACTACATTGGATCCATTGTTGTAACACGTTTTTTTTCCCATTTCCAGAAAAGTAACAGTTTTGAACATACAAAGATTTCCACCTGTCAGTGACGACATGATCAGTTAATGTCACACTGTACTGTAGGCATTATGGGATCCTCTTTAACTGTACTTAACCCATTAAGACCGGGAACGCATCTGTGTCATTTTTAGATTTATCTGGCTATTTAAAAATAGCCGATCTACAAGCTCATAGCGCGGCACTCGGTGCCACGCTATGAGCTTGTAGATCTGCTATTTTTGGAAAAGAATCGTGAAAATGTGTCCAAATCCAAATTTGCTATAATATCAGTGGTTCTCAAACTTTTTTCATGTCAAGAAACCCCAAAATGCCATGTATTTGGCTGCGGACCCTCATCTCAAAATATTTTGTTGCAGGGACCCCCCAGATTCAAAGATTTGAGTTAAAAATGTATATGTATATAAATTCAAAGATTTGCACACATTTTCACGATTCTTTTCCAAAAATAGCAGATCTACAAGCTCGTAGCGCGGCACTCGGTTGCCGCGCTATGAGCTTGTAGATCTGCTATTTTTGAATAGCCCAAAGAAATCTAAAAATGACACACAGATGCGTTCCCGGTCTTAATGGATTAAGTTGTGAATGCATTGCTTTTATTTTGTTATGTCTGAATAATGTTGATATTGGCTTTTATCACATAGCATGGGTATTATGTGCAGAAGACAGGCTAGTGCTGAGAAGACAAGGGGTTTATTTACTCCAGTTCACATGCTGGAAGGTAATGCTTATATTGTAGGTTTGACAGTTGTATTTTACAGTGGTAAATCCACTCTTTCGCTTGAGAAATAGTTTTGTAATTTGCCAACGATAATTAGTTATACCAGTGTCAAATATGGCAAACAAAATGTCACTGCCATGATATAGACAATATTTCTAACATTTCAAGGATTTTCGAGAGAGTGATGAGGAGGAATCAGAGCAATGTTACTTTGTAATAACATCGTTTTATAGTTTTTGGTATATTCCGTAACGTGTCAGAAGTGATGTTTTATATGACCCAAATGGCCAGCTAACAAGATAAGATGATGCAGTGACACTTTGGCTGCATTCGTTCACCAAACAAGCCACAACGTTGCATGATCTGGGGCTCAGAGTGAGTTCTTGAACTGTTAGATCCTTAGGATGTACAGTAGATCTACTTGGGCATATATAAGTCCATATATTATATTGTACATCATTGTCTGTTGTTTCTGTATACACGATGCCATTCACTGTCTCTGTATGGCAAAACAGGTCTCAAAATGACACTTTTAATTCATAAACGATCATGAACAATAATAATAATGACAAAGATTATTATAATGTCGTCCCCACACCCTTGGGGTATTTTTTCGTCCCTGTACATTTGCAAATACTTTGTGTGAAATGTGTCCTTTACCTATCCTATAACTATTAGTAGCAGTGGGTGCTATTAATACAGAACCCATGGAGCAGTAATGGGTTATGTTTCTTGATCAGGGACACTTTGACCGAAGGGTGAACCAGTTTTATGTGAAGTTACAGTACACTTGACAGAAGCTCTGCAGTGCAAACAAAATGAATAGGTCCCCAATAGTTACAACATGAGTGCCAGCAGCAGTGGCCTGCATGGCAGACAGTGCATCGCATCATGATGCGTTGTTAGCATGTAGATCTGTTCTTTTTGCCAAGTGACACCCTCGTACGGTGGGGTATAAATTAATTTCTGGGGTCTACTCCATTTATCTGAAGAGCTCATGCTGATCAAATTGGCATGGGTGCAGTCTTGGGACCGAGCACTGCTGAAGGCTGAATCGATGCATCACTAGGAGGGCCTTGGGAATGGATGAGATGACACTGTGGGACTTCTGGTGCCAGTCCTCATATCATGTGTCTGAACTGGGTCCAATGTAGCAATACCCAATGGAGTAGACATCACTTCCTTCCTTCCTTCAAGGCTATGAGAATAATAGAGGTGATGAAGCACAGCCCACGGTGTTATGTCTGCGGCTATGCGTTGAAAAGAAAACGTAGATATCCAAGGTGCTAGACAAAATAGATTTAAAAAAAAAAAAAATTTTAAGAGATGTGCCAAAATGTCATAAGACTGTATTGTGTGGAAAGAAGAAAAAAAAACACATCGACAAGCAGGCATTGTGAGCTTGTAGATCTGGTATTTTAGACATTATGGGAGAAAAAAAAAAGGTTAACCACTCGAACCCCATGGCATCAGTATTGTGGGGAAAGCTTTCACTGAAAATACCAGATCGACAAGCTCATGGCAAGCTTGTCGATCGGCTATTAAAGCTTTCCCCACCACAATAACAGAAAACGGAAAAGACACTAGCATTGAGCCCTGAGGGACTCCGCTTACCCATATGGGGTTGAAAGTGGTTAAGAGTGCGAATTGTAAAAAAAAAAGAAGAAAAAAAAGTTAATTGGCTTTGAATTTGGCTCCTCCAACCACACAGTACATGCGCAGTGCGCAGCGTGTTGCCTTCAGTCAGTACAGAGCAGCTGTCCAGGGTTTGGAATTCCAACATGGCAGAGAGAGCAGGCTGTGGTCAGTCTTCCCCTCACTAAACTTGGAATGCTTTCAAATCGCAAGCAAGCAGCAGCAGCAGCCGCGCTTAAACCCTTTAGCAAGGAAGCCATTCATCAGCATACCATACGCACTGGATCGATGTTACTATAAACCCTTGAAGCTGCCCTGTCATAATATACAGGTAAGAGCCTCGTGATGTGTGTATTTTAGAGCACAAAGATATTAACAATTAAAAAAAGATTCGAAGCCGCACTGACTATATATATACGCAAGAACAGCCGCTTATGGATACGCGAAGCTGAAGCGATCTCGCGCATCACAGAACTGCAGTGTCTAAAGGTAATCATTAGACATATTTACGAAGATAATTTCCTGACATATATATATATTTATCTTTTTTTATTTCACTATAAAGACTGCGAAGTTTGAGGGGAAACAGGCGCACGTCTTTTGCACTTGATGTTTTCGCTAGCGACGGTTTGATGATGATGATGAACACGTTAAATAGGGGTTTAACGCGATCTGTCTCTCCGGGTAACTTTGTCGCCAATGAAGAAGTTTATGCACGTTGTCAGTCCGAATACAACTTGCTGTGATAGATAGCTGCAGGCGGCAGGTTAATAGATGGGTTGTCATTGCGCTCTTTAGTGGGACAACTGCTGGCATGTAATCTATTTTAAAAAGTAAAGGGGGGCATCATGCTGGTTTAGCCTCCTCTTCCTCTTAATGGGCTGCAGGAGAATGTGTGTGTGTTTTATGTCAGCTCTCTCTCTCTCTCTCTCACATGCTTCCTATTCTCTAGTTTCAACTCAGTGACAGGGCTCGAGTTCTACTGCTGCTCGTGGCTTTGCGTCTCTATAACATCCAAGCATGCTCGGGAGTTATTGTCTGCTTTTGCGTTTTTCTTAATTGTATTTTATTGCATGTAAGTGTGTAAATGCATACCTGACGAATAATAAGGGCCTATATATACGTTTAAAAAAAGCTGTGAAATTCGATAGCTAGAGGGGGAAAAAAGTGCCTGAAATGAGAAGCAACCTTTGGAATTCCTCCTCGTGAAAAAAATCCGATTCTGCTGTTTTTTTTTCCTCTCTTGTTTTTAGGCTTGAAGACATGATCACTAGCACCAGTATTTATGGTATGTCCCTTTTTTGTAATTATTACTATCAATTGTATATTTTTGAAATATTAACGGTGCATTTTTTTTTTTTGTATGCATGGTTCATTTGCAAAAGTTTTAGTCTAAGCTTTGAGAATTTCATTACCATAGCTTGTCTGCAGAATGCTTATACATTTCATGTGGATGGTGTCTTTTTAAAATCCCTATCCAAAGTGTTATGATTTATGCAATCTTACAATTATGTTCAAAATGCTGATTGTCCTAATTGTGATGGTAGCATGGTTTGTTTAGGTTAAAGGATTTGCATCTGTTTTCATTTATTTAGTGACCCATTTGCTGGCTTTCATTATTCTGTGTACAGCTCAACTGTTGGTTTCTCTTGGCATCTTTTAGCATGCTTATGGCAACCCCATGATTCAAAATGTATAAAAGAACACTTATGTGAATACATTCAGAAAGATTGTAATTTTTCTAAAAGTAAAATGAGCCTTACTGAGAGTGATAACTTAATCTATTCCGATTGTATAGGCTGCGATATATACGAAACCAAGCATTCATTCGTGTTATAACTTAAAAGAGAAGCTTGACAAATTTTATAATTAAAATGATATGGCTATAGTGCATGATCTGTTTTAGAAAGTTGCATTTTCCTTTTATTTCCTCAGTAATTCTGGTTAATTTAAAGATTGTAATTTATACATTCGAAGAGCGATAATTGCATTGTTATACCTAGCTACCTACAGTTATTACTAATTAAGATATGAGGAAGGGGCAACTGGTGAATAAAGGTATGACAGTGTGACCCACAGTAATATGCAGCTATAACGTATAGTCTATCTATACAAATAGTGTAAGGCAGCATAATTCATGTAATGTTTTATGGTGCTGCTTATTGATCTGACCAAAAAACAGCAACTTTCGAATATGCTCACTTAAAGGTGTTTACTTCCATTTTATTTCCCATAGTGTGTCATCATTCCCCTCATGTTGGTTAAGTTATTTAGCTATCAGTCAGGAGGATCATTGTAAGATCAAGATAATTACCAAATCAGATATTTCTCTTAAAACATTTTTTTGGTTAGCTTCCATTATGATATTATATGAGAAGTCAGTCAGTAAATAAACTTTGCATCACTGTTACCCCTGATTTATACTTACTTGTGTGCCTGTGTCGCACACCGAAAATAGCAGATCTTAAAGCGCAAAGCCTTGTCACAGTGTGGTATTGTGAGATTGTAGATCTGCTATTTTCAGTGTGCAACACCGGCGTGCAACTAAGTATAAATCTCCCTTTATTGATAAAAAAAGTGAGGAAAGGTGAAGGACAAGTGTTGCACTATCTCTCTTTTGCAAAGACTTTGTCCTTATTGAACCTTTTAATCCTCAAAGCAACAGTTTAGTTGATTGTGTCCACACATTTCATTTGCATGTTTTGCCACGAGAGGAAATTAACATAATCAACAGCGAGCTGAAGTATGTTTTCATTCCTCTTCAGAAATAACAGCATTGAGCATCCATCACTCAGTAGGAAAAAAGTGTACATCGCTACCATTTTCATTATGTTGGAGTGTTTGGCCGTAATGTGTTTTCATGAAAGTGGGCATTAACTAGGCGTATGTTGTTCAGATCATATGTATTATATTTGGACCCCCCAACATGCATTATGTGGTGCTTTTGTAGCTGCAAAAGAACTCTATTTATTCTAACAGCTCAGAAATGGGCTCTGTGAAAGAGTACAGGGTGTTTTTGGAATGCCAAAATAATGTGTAAATTCCCAGCCAAAGAATCCAAACATTAGCACCTCTATACATAAATCCTGAAATATTCTGTATGACATTTTCAGATGCTTTTAGCTGCATAAATCACCCAAGAAATTTTGAACAATTTCTATTTCGCACATTAGGTAGAACATAATTCTCACAGCGCCACATTTCTTACTTCGTTATTTCCAGAAGCCTAAGGTTGGGATAAACAGTGTAATTGCAATAGGCTGTGTTATCCTGAGCTACATTATGCGGTATAACTGCATGACAAAAAAAAAAAACTATTGTGTTGCTGCGTTTGTCAAAACACGTCTCATCCATTGTTCAATTTTAGACGCTAGATTTCAAGAAGTGTCCGAGGAAAGGTAGCTGAGATGAAACCCTATGAGTGTAGTCGTATAGCGCTAGGTGTTAGGAGGTCCTCACTTAACCCCAGACTCCTGTGTGCATGTAAAGGAGTTGACAGCTCTGTTTACTTCTGATAGGGCAGCACGTATGATAGCAATCTAAGCTGTTCGCTGACACGGATCCCCGCGTTGAAATTGATGACAGACACTGACCCCCCCCCCCCCCCCCCCCCCTTCAACATCCTCTTTACCAAATGTCATGCATGTTGACTCTTTAAGAGTCAGCATATTTCAATAATACTGTACAGTTACACTACTCTGCAGTTGATAATTGCACAATTCCATACACCTGATCCTAAACAAAACAAAAGTTATACAAAACAAACTGTACTTCATAGTTTGTAATTGATGCAGATGCTAAAAGTACTTTTGAAGATTTGTATACACTCCCATATGGTCATTTATTACTCTACAACGATTATGTTGTATTTTTTTTCTGGGGCAAAAAGCTATTTCAGTAGGATGTGTCTATTCTCTCCATGGACATACTCCTACACAATATCAATTAATTTTGCTTTCCAGAAAATGGTTCATATAGCTTAAAGGATTCTTTACATTTTCCACGTCCTTATAGCGAAACCTGGAGAGTGCGGATACGATTTGTAAAGTATGACAATATGAATTCTGTGAGTCTTCTTTTGTTGATATATGGACCACTGGTACTGTATGTACTGCAAAGACTTTTGGATACTTTATTAACAGGAATTGGGAAGTTACATTGTCATTCAAGGATGCAAAAACCAAAAGACAAAATCGTAATGATAAAATGATGTTGAAGGACATGATTCTAAACTTATTCTGTGAATTGGGCTCTAGTCCTTTTATTTTTATTGATTTACTTTTTAAGCTAATGCTCTAAAAACCATGCAGTTCCTCTCTGTGAGCTAAAGTGAGCAGTACTGTAAGAGAGAGGGCTATAATAATAAAAAACAATGTTGAAGGACACGATTCTAAACTTATTCTCTAAAATTGGGCTCTAGTCCTTTCATTTTTATGTATTAACTTTTTAAGATAATCCTCTAAACCATGCGGTTCCTCTCTGTGAGCTAAAGTGAGCAGTAACGTAAGAGAGAGGTCTACAATTGATAGCAGCTGACTACGTGACTAGAGCCATTACCTGAGGGAGGCTGTGTATGAATAAGACTGGCAGTTTTTATACGTACGCTAATGGTGACAATTAAAGCCGGCTCCCGACTAACTTGCGTTGCCTCCGTGCATGTAAACACCCCCTGGGAAGTCTGTGGGGCTTTTGTAAATTGATGAAATGTTCATCTGTACAGACGGATCCATTTGTCAGTGACTGCAAACAAATCCCACTCAGCCTCTTGTCTACTGTACGCTCTATGAAATCAGTACTGGAGTTTCATCTCTAAGCAAATAATGTTAAGTGTTGTCTTTCCTGTTTTTCATCTGAAAAGCAATGGAGCCCCCCAAGGGAGTGAGACTCATGCAAATAGGACAGGGGGGGGAAAAAAATCCCATCGCTTTCCAGAGGATTCCAGAGTATCCCCCATATCTCTCTCCCTCCCTCCCTCTCTCTCTCTCTCCCTCTCTCTCTCTCTCCATCCACATCCCTTTCGTCTCCCTCATGGCAGCTTGCTATGTTATCTTTGTGTGTTTTCTCTCCACGCTGACAATTCTCCCAGTGATCTAAGTTGGGGTTTGCGTTTAGAAAGTGGAAGGCAGCTGTCTGTTGCTGTATACTGAGGGACGTGTTTGCTCTACTGCAAAGATGAAGGACCGCAAATCCTTGACATCCGCCCCCTTTTCTCTCCCCTCCCCTCCCCTCCCTCTACCATCTCATTTAGACACAGCGAATGTCGGCTCACACTTGGGTTTTTGTGTGTGTGTGTGCGTGTGTGTGTGTGTGTGTTTTCTTGAGTGACAGCATATGGCATAGACATTTTCTAAAATGTACAGTGTGTGTTCTGTACCATTAGTTCGGGCTGTATCTACCCTTCATCTATCTCCTAGCTGCAGGGCTGTTACGTTTTCTCTCTAATTTGGACAAAATAGGCTACTCACTGTTTCATTTAGTAGGCTATATTAAGTATCGGTGTAATTCACTGAAATAATTTGAGACCAAACGGGTCTTTAGTGGTTGATTTGGTCTGTACTATACTAGATATTCTGCCTCCTGTGTGTTCATATGATTGCTAGAACATAAATATGGTTCTAGAATCTAACACGTGTGTGTGTGTGTGTGTGTGTGTGTGTGTGTGTGTGTGTGTGTGTGTGTGTGTGTGTGTGTGTGTGTGTGTGTGTGTGTGTGTGTGTGTGTGTGTGTGTGTGTGTGTGTGTGTGTGTGTGTGTGTGTGTGTGTGTGTGTGTTGGTCTCGGTCTCTCTACTGTTAGTTTTTCTGTATGTTAAAAAAAAAGGCAAAAAAAGAATACAAGGCAAAAGGCATATTTTTTCCCCCCTTATTCACAAATTCACAAATCCTTCACAAAAATATACTGTATCAGTAGGCCCAATGCCATTATTGTTTTATACCCCCATGCATTATGTGCTTTACCGAGCTTATGGTCCATTTTGCTAGCTAAATGACCGATTAAAACTGAAACACTTTCACAAGTCATGTAACAAGGGTGGTTAATTCAAGCCATACATGCCATGCATATAATTTACACAGAGCATGGCTTTTTTTGCCTTAAAGCCCTTGTTCTTGTCATTTCCTACACACTGAAGCAGAGGCTTTGTTTCATCTCCTTCACACGGGCTTGTCTCTGCACTCATAAGGAGAGGAGGCAGCTCAGAGCCTACTGGGGATTGGCTAGAATAGACAATCCCCAGGTGTACTAAACTAGGTTTAGTGGCTAAGGCTTTTAATCTGGACTTGTAGGAGATTCATGTGCATTCATAGATTTGCTTCAGTAATTATCATACCCCCAGTGGCAGGCAGAAGAGACATTTGCCTAAATCACTGATGTCCTCATTACACTGTTTACATTTTAATTAGACATACTAAACTTTTGATTTCTAACGGCCATATGTGTGTGATTGGAGATTTTCTCCTATTGATTTCAAGCCAGAAGCATAGAGGACTCTCCTGACTGCGGAGGTGTTTGATATTGGTGGTCCACCATGCAAAATGTTGTCTATTAAAATATCAACATCCATATGCACCGTAAAATCCTGAGTGTTAATGTAACTCTGAGAGTGTACAGATATACCAAATGTTACATTTGTACACTTTCTGTGTTATAAATGAACGCTGATGGTTTTACTGTGAACTGTACTTTTGACCATGCTTATGTACTGTAGCTATTTTAAATACATTATAATTCTGCTATTTGTGCTACCGATGTTGATTCATAGGCTGCCTTACGAGGTCTGATTGGCATTGGAATGGAGATCAATCGAAATTATTGTCAAACTAGAGAAAACTCGGAGCACAGGTCTCTGCCAGGCCATGTAGGTTATTGTGGGCCAGCAATGTTCAGAATTCGCCAATCAGGATGGAATATGAAAGGTTGGACCGATCCGTCTTGATCACATGACTATAGAGATAATCTGTACCGATTTGCGTGATTTTTGGAAAAATCTGTTGGAGTAATATCAAGACATGTGTTTTGCAAGAATATGCCTCCTGGTGGCGCAATAAAAGGCTGTTGTGAAAAATGCAGGTCAGAGGTTTTTCCTTAGCCTTTATGGAGTGTTCGTGCAAAGTTTCACGCCGATTGGTCCAGTATAGGTAAAAAACGTGAATCGTTATAGCACCACCATAAGGCCGATTTAGAAGAATGGAGGGTGGCATTTCTTCCTTGGCCTAGTGGCGATGTGCGTGCAAGGTTTCACGGCAATCGCAGGCTGTGTTCATGATTTGAGGCATTTTGTTCAAAACAGACCACTCCTGCAAACTTTGGAAGCCAATCTTAGCCAATTAGGATGGAATATGAAAAATCTGAAAGACTGTGTTTACCAATTTGCGTGATATTTGGACAAAATCTGTAGGAGCATGTTTGCAAAATTCTGCCTCGTGGTGGCGCTATAACAGGCCCATGTGAAACATTTGGGGCAGAGGTTCTGCTCTGGCATCCAGGGAGTGTGTGTGCACAGTTTGACTTTGCCGGAGAGTAGCTGTCCACGGACGGACACACACACACACACACACACACACACACACACACACACACACACACACACACACACTCAGACACACAGACGGACGGACAGGGTGCAAAACATAGTCTCTGCCAAGCCTTCGGCCTGGCGTAGACAACCACCACAGGGCGATTTCATGATGAACACTTACAGTATCAGAATGCAACAACCAGTATACAATAGTATTATCCATCCAAAACAATGTCCTCGGCTGAACGTTTCCCCAGATCTTTTAATATGTGTGCTGTGGCCAGAGAGTTGCACACCCACTGTTATTTCTGCGCAGGAAACTATCTGACTCTCAAGGACTGTGTTTAACAAAATCTACAATTTCATGACTTTCTTGTGTGGCGGGCACTTGTAAATTGCTTGAGACCATCATTGTGTGCTTGTGTACTGTTGCTTATCATTGAACAACCTTGGAGAGGAGTGGTGTGTTTATTTTCTCCTCTGTCCTGCGTCCAAGGTGTTTTATTGCATGCTGTTGAGGAGTTTTGTATTGCGTGAGAGCAGCAAGCCCCTCACAAGAGGATGAGAGAGAATTCAATATTTGTATTGAAATTCCACTTGTGTTCCCACAAAACGGCGTCTGTGTAATCTGGCAATCGAGGCCACCACTCATTGGTAGATTCAAAGACGATGCATTCAACAAGTCTGACACTTAACAACACTTTATGAAGGCTAGTTTGCTTGGCCGCCTTTGCCAGCTCATTTGTAAAGTAAATAAAAAATATATATTTTTTCATATGCATACATACAGAAGTTTGTTTCTATCCAGTAAATAGCCTTGATTCTGGCCTCTCTTTATCCAGTAATGTCAGTATTAAGTTGTTAACAAGAAGATTCAATCACAGGAGAACATCATTCCATGGCTATTGTACTGTATGTACAAACCGAGAAAAGATTGTGTGGTGGTCTTTTAATTTTATGTTTTATTTATAAAAAATATAGCTGCTATCTGGAGTAAAATTACCTTAACAATTTTTCACTTGTAGAGTCACTGCATATGTGCTGCGTTTTGGATTAATGACAGTATGATAGTCATAATTAATGTATTAAATGTCTGAATGAAAATCTGACATTAATATTCAAGAGGGCACATGGATGTGCTTGAATATGAAAGTCAATGTTTTGGCTGGTTTTCTCTGTCTTCGAAATCCTTCTGGGATGATGAATAGAGTCATCACATCCACTGCTAATTGTCTCAAATTGATATTTTGATGTTCCACTAAAGATCGCATAAAGGAAGTCAGATCTTAATTAGAAAGATGATCAGAGGAGATGCGAGCTATCAGTGCGTCTCTCTCTCTAAGTTCCCAGTGATTCATTCATCCTCCACGGAGTCGCGATATGGCTGACAGGTTGGCAGCGTGCCAAGCGCTGGCAGAGGGAACCTTGAGTGCCGGGGACGGGAGAGGGTGGGTTGAGGTCTGTGCCTGACGTAGGGGAGAGGGGGGAAGAGGAGGGGAGAGGAAGAGGATGGGAGGTGGGGGAGGGGGGGTTGGCTGGTGTACATACTGCCACGGAGGTATAAGGTGTCAGGCTGCGGCAACCGGCAAGGCTGAGGGTGTCTGGTGTGACAATGTGATGTGAACACACCGGCCAGTGCAGAGGTGAAAAGCAGAGCTATACCGGACATAGGAGGCCGGCTAATGATGCTGTGTACTGTTATTATCTTATCTGGCTTTCCGTGCTGCAGGGGGCTGTGCCTGTTAGACGTACGGTACGGACCACAGATAACCTTTGTTTCCTTTGAGGTACACTTCAGGAATCGAGATTAACCTATGACTTGATCCACATACAGATACCATATGCAGGAAGAGATATTTTTGTGGTGCTATAACATTAAAACCAAAGATATATTTGTGGTGCTATAGCATAAAAACCACGACATTGTGATTGGATTGTTATTGGATTAGCAAATTATTGTTTCTCAAAGTTGTTACGGTTTATATATTTTTCTTGCAGACAACCTTCAGGTGCTGTGTGTCCGTTGTAAATGAATAGTCATTGCAAAGTCTTGTTTTGCGTGTGGCCTATTTGACAGTCCTTCTTAGAGTCCACATGGAATTAGATTAATTTAAATCAGGAAAAAAAATGGAGTGCAGCAAGAGTGCTCAAGAGTTCAGCATCATCTTGGAGCTTTATGAGGGCTGACACTTCTTTTGTGTTCATTATCAGGAAATCACCTCAGGGAGTCATGTTGACTTTGCATGGTCTAAAATAGCTGTTACAGAGCACCGTTCCATGCTCTCTTGTTCACTTTCACTGTCTCGGAATCTAGGGAGATGAGGTGGAAATACCAAATCAACGTTTGGCTGCGAAAAGCTCAACATTGCTTAATAAAATCTTGCTTAAATAACAAAAGGAAATCAGGTCATTTTGTCATCTCTTGCAATCTAAAAAAGGTACTGCTAGAATAGATACAGTTTTGGTTCTGTTCCCCGACATTAGTCTTAAAATGTATAATTCAGCAAAATAAAAATGTTCACCCTTTGCAGAAAATAAGTGGTTTACAGTTCTAAGCTTTGAACTAACAGTTATCACACCGTTTCTTTCCTCTGAACTATCTGCATTTTTTGGCTCCAATGACTCATCCACAGAGCTTTTGTTTCCTTGCATGTGTACAGTATAATTGCATTTTTATTTTTATTAACACTTTTGACTGTTATGCTACCACGATTTAAAGGAAAATGCATTAAAATCACGCCGTTATTAGCCATTTAATGGGGCCGTTACTCACACACTGTTTATTGCGCGTATATTTCTGCATTACACCAGAACAATAGTAGATTCATGTACTTGGCACATGATGTTTCTGCAGTCCAAACTCTGACTGCATCTCCTCTCTCCCACATCTTTAAATGGATCCCATGAGCCCTCAGCTCTGTTGTTTCCATTATTCATTCCAAAAACTTCCATGTACTGTAGCATGGAGAGGCTAGAGGGGTGAAAAATAATTTTGTGTCTGAAAAAATTTATGTAGAGCAAAGTCTTTATGCAAAAATCTGCCATGCCTTGGGAGGATGTGGGCCAGCGTGCTGTAGGAGGAGTGAGTGCTTGGACAAGGGATGAAGTGTGTGTGTGCGTGTGTGTGTATGTGTGTGTGGGTGTGCGCGTGTGTGCGTGCGCCTGTCAGTCTGTCAGGGTGGCCTAATGTGGCTCCCTAGAGGTACCTGGGGGAGACCCATCCAGCACCCAGTCAGCCTCTGCTGGCGGCCAAGTGGTGACAACGGGTTCCCACGGAGAGAGGAAGTGTCATTGTATGTATGTAAACTAGTGACAGATGACTGGAGACATGCAGCCTGTAGACACACTGGGCCTGAAAGTAAAGCAGTTTTGCCTCTTTCGCCCTCCCCCTCCCCTCCTCCTCCACTTGAGACTTCAGAGAGAGAGAGAGAGAGAGAGAAAGAGCATCGGGCTTCACAACGGCACCGAATACATTGACAACAAGTCAAAGATATGAATAAAAAACGGGATGCAAATCATTTGGCATGAAAAGACACATGCTACGTGTAAAGGTTCCGTTTCCCTTTGAAAAGGCCATCGCAGGAGGAGTGCAGAGTTTTTAGCGAGCAAGCGCTCCAGGCGGCTTTTCTAGGCCACAGGTCATGCGGGTCAGTGTTACACACCCTGCAGCCTCACTTCAACCCTCGGTCTGGAAATAGAACGTGCAACGTCACCCCAGTCAGAAAAGGAGGTGGATTCCTCCAGACCTCAGTGGCCACAGGCTGCACATGTGGAATCTGCTTGTGTAGTTGACCTCAAGTGTTTGAAACCTCGCAACGCTCCCACTAGGTTATTGTTATTTCATGCATACCCAAATGAACGAGGCTGTGTGAATTGCCGTGCTTGCACAGAGTGGTCCACAGTAGTATACTTAGAAATCTAGCTCTTGGCTGCCGACTATTCATCAAGGGAGCTTGCGGTCCGCCAGAAGCCGATTTGTTAAACATTATGCACACAACCTGTAAAAGAGACAAAATAGAGGGAATAAACCATGGAATGGCTCTTTTATATTGCTTATTTCAGGCATCATTGCTCTCTACTTCCCCTATTCAGCAGCATTGCCCGAATGGCCAGCCTCAGTAAACTAAAATAGAACTTCAACCAATAGTGGTGAATACACTTGTGTGTTTTTTTTTTAAGCGCATCATTTCCAGTTAAGCACATCATTTCCATAAGGATCATTGAACGTAGGGAATCTGTTACACAATACGAGAGATGTAGTCGCCACGGCTCTACTGTAGCTAATATGTTACTACAGCTAAAGTAGAATACTGTATCCCAAGAGTTCATGTCAGAGTCCTAGATGAGTCATAAAGGACTCATATTCAAGTGCTGTATTCTTAACACTTACACAACAATGATGACAGTCTATAAAGTATATAATGTAGAAACTATTTTCATTAATAGGTGCCATTTAAACATATTTTTTATCCCGACCAGGAGGCTGGAATGGCCGAATGCGACGGATTATGTTTTCGCTCCTGTGAGTCTGTCTGTCTGTCTGTCCGTCTGTGTGTGAACAGCTACCGGTGGACAGATCAGCGTGAAACTTTGCACGCACACTCCCAGTAGGCTAAGAAAGAACCTCTGCCCCCAATTTTTCAAATTGGCCTCATGGTGGTGCTATAACAGGGCCTTCCACGTTTTTGCCTATAACTCTTGAACCGTATAAAAAATATTTTGCCCTGGATTCCTTGGATCATGACACTTTCGTGTGTGTGTGTGTGTGTGTGTGTGTGTGTGTGTGTGTGTGTGTGTGTGTGTGCGTGTGCGTGCTAATCTACGGCACTATTGGACCAATCTGCGTGAAACTGTGCACGCACACTGCCAGTAGACCAAGGAAGAACCTCTGCCCCAAATATTTCAAATCGGCTTCATGGTGGCACTATAACAGTCCGCTATATGTTTTGGCCTATAACGCTTGAACCATACTGTAGAATAGATCATGCAATCAGAATCTTTCCTTCCCTGGATTCCGCGGATCATGATGTAACTCCACATACAGGTAATTTGTACCAGACTAAATTTCCCCCCAGTTCACGTTTTCTTCAAAACACACTTTTTGCTACTACTCCTACAAATTCCGTCCAAAACTCACACAAATCGGCAGATATTATCTCTGGATTCACATGATCAAGATGGAGCCGATTCCGTTCCAATTGGCTATGACTGCCTTAAAAACTTTGCAGGCCCTGGGTAGGCCTGGTGTACTTTTCTAGTTTTTAATGAGGCAACCAATTATACTGTAAAGTGAGTGGACTATCTGGTAAATATTGTGTTGTTTATATCGCCATTAGGATGCAGAGTAATGATAATAGTATGATTGTACTACAGCTTTAATGAACAGACTTGAATGGCCATAACAAAGAGGGACAGAGAGCAGTTCAAAGCTACAGTGCTAATTAGATGGCACATCGTCATTATTTGCATGGACAACTTGATCTGCATTTAATCATTGGAATTAGATTTAGTTATTGCTTGTATATATATATATACTCTGTAAAATCTGCAGTGTTCATTTACCCATTTGAAACTCCAAATGTGTACACTGTCAGACCGTGTCCAGTGTTGCCAGATTCTGTGAGAGAAACAAGCAACCAGGTCTAGGAAAACCAGCCCAAAAGAAGCGACTATGTGCCACATGAGCACTTTAACATATACATCAGGTATTTGAAAATAGCAGATCTACAAGCTCGTTGTGAGCTTGTAGATCGGCTATTTTCAAATAAAATATTGCTGGGAATTATAATAAGCAGATCTGGCAACCCTGACTGTGTCCTTGGCTTGTGGTATTTGTGACTTTCAAAGCCTTGTCCTTTCCTTGACCATGTGAGAGTGCCCTGTATGACTAGGCTATGCTTCCTGTTCACATTCTAACCATCATAGGGAATCAAAATCTATCTCCACTGATGAGTTCCCGCTCTGTCGAGAAACTGTGCCAAACATGTGCATTGTACTATTGTGCCATTCTTCAGTTCACGTGATTCAAAAAGCCAATTCACATTTGAGCAGTGTGGCGACCCTAGGTTGTGTATATTGATGAGTGGGATTTGTTTCTTAATAGAACTGTGTCTAATTAATTAGCTTTTAATTGGTTGAACCCTGAACAAGCAAATGCAGCACAATGCAAAACAATTGTTACCTTAAAGGACGACTTCACCCATTTTCAACCTATCTTCATATAATTGGTCCTCGCTAATACTCATGATAAAATGGTAAAAAAAAATTCGACTTGGTCTGTGTCTCATAGGAGGGCTGTGGACAGTCCAGAAATCCGTCTACCAGTGACATCATCGTTATTCAGAATTTATTTTTCAAACAAGATTTCACATTTTTTATTTAGATTTTTATTAACGCGAGAACAATGGCTTCTATTATTGCATTGCGACTTTCCTGGAATAGAAATTCTGCAGTTTCTATTAGCTTGGATTCCCCATCGATGATGTCACTGGTAGACAGGATTCTGAACTGTCCACAGTCCTCCTCTGAGACACAGAAAAAAATGGTACCATTTTATCATGAGCGTTAGTGAGGACCTATTATATGAAGATAGGTTGAAAATGGGTGAAGTCGTCCTTTAAACAGCATAAAGAACTGCATACTGAAGTCTGCTTAATGGAGTGTGGTCTTTTTTGTGTCAGATTATGTTGTTCTTGTTTAGTTTTTTACTGCTTTTTAAATGTATAATATACATAATAATTATTGTTGTTATGTGGAGACAGTAGGGGAATGAAATGCAGCAAATAGTCCAGCCGGACGGGAATCGAACCAGGGACTCACTGATCAGGGCATTTTGCGACCTAACCACCTGGCTATCATGCCCTCGTGACAGATTCTATTTGTTTGAGTATTAATTTCTGTTTTCTCCGGCATTTTATCACATACTGTAAAACAGAGGAAGAGAAAGAATAATATCACGTTTTCCTAAAATTGTGGTTATTAATGATCTAATTTAATTAAGTGTATAAAATGAAATGTATGAATTCAGAAATATTTTAAGGATCTTCCTTTTGACTGACATTAGTTTACGCCTTTGCTTTTGTATACTTAAAAGGTGTAGTAAGTAATTTTCTTTTGGCTCTATATTCTGATAGTAATCATTGATAGAGTGTGTGTTGTTCAGTAGCAGGGGTCTCCCTGTCTCTCCAGCTCTTTAGTAAACGGTTGGGATACCAGTTTTATCCAAACAGGAAAGCGAACTCGGACAGGATACAGGATTATCAAGTGAAATTGGAAGTGATGACACCAGTAAATGAGCAATTGAACACAATTGAAAATGAACACTATGAAATTGAAGCTGATAAAATGGGTACTCTCTCCTGATTGGGTGAAATTGACAAACCACCTGAAAATTGATTTTCTGTTTATTAAAGAGCTGGAGAGACGGGGAGACCCCTGTTACTGAACAAACTCTATACCAATGATTTCTCCTTTACCTTTAAGGAATGCTGTGGAATAATTTGCATTCCGCTGCCTTTCTTTCCTTCTTGCCTCATTTCCTTCAAATCACTGAGCCGTTTTTGCAGGCTGCCTGCCCTTCTCTCATGCCAGCCAGGTTCACAGAATCACAGTGCTATTGTTGTTTCTATATAACTTGTTACTATGAGGACGGTACACAATACGGGATTTTTGAAGAAAATCTGAATAAAGTTATATTGTGTGGGACTGTGTGGGAGAAACAAGCAACCAGGTCTAGGAAAACCAGCCCAAAAGAACCGACTATGGGCCACATGAGCACTTTAACATATACAGCTATTTGAAAATGGCAGATCTACAAGCTCACAACGCGTCGCAGAGCTTGTAGATCGGCTATTTTCAAATAAAATATTGCGGGGAAATTATAATAAGCAGATCTGGCAATCCTGTACGTAACTGAACTAGCCGAGCTTAGAGTTGTCTTTTTTATCTGTTGTCCAATAAATACACTGATGACGACTTTACATAACATTTAATGACTTAGAAGAAGGAAAACATTTTCACACTGACTGCTGGTCGCAGCTTAATAGCTTATCACGGCTTACGTGATTGTTTAACATACAATTGATTGAGTGTCATTTGTTTAGTTTGGTTTTGGGGATTTTGAATGTAATTAAGGAGGCAGAGATTATGTTTTAGACTTCTAACTATAGGGTTGGGACCCGTTTGGATTTTAACGGTGCCGATTCCCTCTTAACGATTCGGATTCCTTCCGATTACTCTTACCGATTCCTGTGTGTGTGTGTGTGTGTGTGTGTGTGTGTGTGTGTGGGGGTGTGTGTGTGTGTGTGTGTGTGTGTGTGTGTGTGTGTGTGTGTGTGTGTGTGTGTGTGTGTGTGTGTGTGTGTGTGTGTGTGTGTGTGTGTGTGTGTGTGTGTGTGTGTGTGTGTGTGTGTGTGTGTGTGTGTACTGTCATTCATTACATTTATTTCATAATAATTAATATTATATTATTATAATAATCATTATGATTCCCTGCAGCAAAATTATTATACAATACAACACTATTATTACAACTTATACAACTATTATTTCAACTTAACCACAACAACATATAATTATATGCATGCAGATATGCACCTAAAGGGTGGACGTTCAACAGTGGAGAATGCATGGGCATCCTCACATGGGCATCCTCTATGGCAGGGAACACATTCCCTGCCATAGACGGAGATCTCCGTCATTTCAAATCCAACTGTTGACCGCCATTGATGGAGATCTCCGTAAAAAAATGTTTTTTTGAAAATTCCACAAGAGGTTGCTCTAACAAAACTTAGGAATGATCCCTTGACTCTGAGAGAAGGAATGGACGGATGATTGTGACGTCATCCCAAAAAATGTCACTTCCGTCCACTCCTATGTTATGATTCGTCGAAAAACACGTCTAGCTCGGATTTCTTCTTTTTTGGGTGAAAACAAGCCTTATTCAACGGGCGATAGCAACAAAATGGCCGATCGCGGTAAACAAAAATTGTTCTGGTGGATAGACGAGACCCTCCCCCACCTCCAGACACTCTTTGTTTACATCTGTGCTATCTTCTATTGAAAAATATAACGTGACACTTGACTTAAAGTTACATTATATTCATGATGAACGATTAATTTAGAGCTAATTTAACAGCAGTTGAGCTTACTATTAAGTTGTAACTAAGTACAGACAGATTGATTTATGGAACATTAGTCATAAAACATCAGACAAACGTTGCGTCATTAGCGTTCTAATAACAGGAACCATAAACAGCAGTTGTGCAAGCCTATAGTGAAATGGTCATTTCAAGCTCTGTAGTTAGTAGTAGCTACTAGCTAGCTAGTAGCTAGCCTACTAGATTTTCTATTGTTAGTAGGCTAACGTTGGCCTGAAGAAAGTGAAGCGGCTGCAGAGTCAATGGCTAGCGGTACAGATTTTCGGAGACTATCAGACACGGTACATTGACTTAGATTAACCTTGCGTTTCAGTTGGAGAGGTTTCCTTAAAGTCGACGTGCTACCACCTTTGCACGAAAGGATTGCACTGCATTTCATGGACTTTGCATGGTAATTTTCCTCTCTTGTAAAGTGCAACCACACTTGCGAGGATTTTCGTCTGTTCGACATGCTCTGTCTTGCTCAAAGGACGCTGGCACTCTGATCCTAGATCAGTGGGCGTATCCACCCCACTCACACGTGTAGGTGGCGTGACGTCACCACAGTCGCAATGCAATGCACACAGCTGAGCCAAATGAACGCACATGAGAAATTGTTTGCGGAACTGTTAATGCAAATGTGATGGAATCGCCTCCGGTTCTTCAATCAAAGATCTGCGCTCCGAGTTATTGTAGTGTTTTTCCTGCGTAGCCTATAGACCCCTTAACAGACGACGTCACACTGGTTGCAAGCGTCATACTGCGCACGCGTCAAACCCATTCTGTCAGGTCTCGCTAGGGCACGCAGCACTAGCCAACACAAAAGAGGGGGTTGGGGTGCGCTGAAACAACAGGTTGAGAATTGATTGCATGAAACAATCACCTGTGCATCCAGTCTCAATGTTGGTAAACAAATAATTGGTCTATACCCAGAATCAAGTTGTGAAAATCTGAACTGTCGGCAGTTCTCAGTCTGAAACTCTGAATGCACATTAATTAATTAGTTCTAGAAGTGCTTGGTTCTAATGGGGCACACACTGCTTTTTCTACCAAAGCGAGGTACGGTAATGCCGACATGCACCACTAGCGACGGGGCTGGGAGTGAAGTCAATGCCCCAAGCTTTAGGTCTCTGCTGAGCTACAGTATGTTGAACCTGTCGGTCCAGAGACACAATTTTGCTGGCTAGAAAGCACCAAAAAATCTAGAATAGTAACTTCAAAACAAGTGGAACATCCAGGGGATAGGCAGCTTTGTATTGTACCGTCTATACATCCCAGTTAAAGGTGCAGTAAGTGATATGTTTTGTTAAAATAGTTATGTATCCTGATAGCATAGGACAATAGTTTGTTCAAGAGTGTCCCCGTATTTTCAGGTCAGGATACACATTTTATCCAAATCAGGAGAGAGATTACATACAGGATACAGTATAAACAAATGAAATTGGAAGTGATGAAAAAAAACTGGAACACTATAAGGGCACGTTCGAAAATACAGCACTGAGCGCACTGGCCAATACAAACTAATAGGCGAGTGTGCTCCGGTGCGTAATTTCCGAACGCACCCTAAATGTTAAGCTGTTAAATGTGTTCTCTCCCCTGATTGGATTAAATTGGCCTATTAAAGAGCTGGAGAGACGAGGACACCCCTGTTACTGAACAAACTCTCTATATAGCAACAGGTTTCTGTCAGAATATAGCACTTTAACCTTTCAACAATAAACTTTTTGTTTTAACCAAAAAATATGACTTACACAACCTTTTAAGTTTCACTTTCCTTCTGAAGGGCTTGGCTTTTGAAATAAACAAAAAAAACGCTTTGCTCTGAAACCGTACCTGGTAAAGAGACAATTAGGAAACCACAAGGCAGTGTAAAACATTTCCAGATGACTTGTTTAACAGATGACTGTTTAATTTCATTTGAACGATGTTTGCCTTAGGCTCTATTTGTACCAAGAAGGGTTGGCTTGCCCACTCGCTGCGTTCAAATACTGTAGTATAACACAATGATGCAGTTGGTATGTCAAGGCTCGTGATGTGCATTGATGTTATTTGTTTAAATAATCAACATCAGGCTACGGTTAACCGCATATAAGTGTAACCGCATATAAGTGTTCACAATTTAGGTATTTACAGTAGCAGACACTCTTATCCAGAGTGACTTACAAAGTGCAAGATCAGGGTAAGATCAGAGAGGCACGACCCCTAGTCAACAAATTACACCTTGAAGGTATATTGGAAGTATATTGGATATTGGAAGGGGAACTTAACCTATTGTACTGCTGCTCAATTCCTGGATGTTTATGGAATCAAGTAGCTTATGTAATTATTTTATATATAACCATCAGCTTTGAAGAAGGTCTATTTCCCTACTCTGAGACGGACTAGCACTTGATTCCATATACGTACATCCTGGAATTGAGCTACTGTATACTAGGCTGTTCAGCATGCCAAACTGCAGGGACATTGAAAAAATACATCCATGAGTGTGTCTGACTCTGTGTAAGTAGGACAAATGTATACAGTAGATAAAAATGTATAGAAGATAGAACCCCCACCCCCCCCCAAAAAAAAACAAAAACAACTATCCCTTCAAGACCAATGACCATTCAATTATTAAAACAAGAAAAATTAGCACTGTTTTCATAAATAGCTGAAATTAAAATCCCTGTTATGAGCGAACACATAGTATTTGAAATTGGATAATGTAATGCCTGATTTATTTTATATACAAGTCCACAAATTGTAAGCCTGTAGATCTGCCATTCTCGGTGCGAGACACGATTCGAAGCATCTGTGTCATTTTTAGATTAGAGCTAAAAAGCATTATTTTACACTTTGGCTATTCAAAAATAGCAGATATACAAGCTCATGAGCTTGTATATCTGCTATTTTTGAGAAATCGTAAAAAAAAAATGCAAATCTTTGAATATGTTTTTCTTCAAGCCAACATTTGTAAATCAAATCTTGGCTTCTGGGGGTCCCTGGAATAAAATATTTTTTGAGATTGGGGTCCTTGGCCAAATACATATACATTTTGGGGTCCACTGACATAGTAACATAAGTTTTTTCAAAAAACTGTTTTTAGAAGACATTCTAAAAACAGACATTTTATAGAATCGGCCTCAGGTCTTAATGGGATAATTACCCAGTTTCATGGTACCACGTCCGACCATGCCACCTGAGCCACTGTCAAACCATTGTTTGCCAGTAGAAGAACCAATCTCCTAGACAGCTCTTTCCTCGTAAAAGTTCCCCTTTATGGTTTCACTACTTCACTTCAGTAACTTTATTACAGTATAGCTGGGAGATTTCTATTTCATATTGACCTAAGATTGTTTCAGTTGTCTCATTTCACCTTTTGTCTGGCCTGTGTTGGAGAAGTGACCTTCCTTGGGACCAGCAGTCGATAGCTGCTGCAGAATGCTTCAGAGTGTGTCAGGGAAAAGTTTGTTGCTGGCTATTGGCATCGTTCCCATTAGTTTTTTCCCTTTTCAATCAGATATTTTCAATTAGTGCTGTGAAACTTGTAATCCTATTATAAATGCTCGAAATATCTGTGTGTGTATGTGTGTGTGTGCATGTGTGCTCGTTTGTAGTTCACATGTCTCAAGAACCGGCCGACGAGTCCGTCGGATAGGCGGTTGTCCAGAACCACCGATCCGACCAATATGCCCACATGCTGGATAGGGGGTATAATAGTGATGACATCAGGGCATAAAGGGACAAGGAGAGACAGATGCAGAGATCTCCATATATGGACAATACAGTAAAAGGGACGCAGGCAGACAGACGGGTACAACAGACACAAAGGGTATTCAGTGTTGCCAGATTCTGTGAGAGAAACAAGCAACCAGGTCTAGGACAACCAGCCCAAAAGAAGCGACTATGGGCCACATGAGCACTTTAACATATACATCAGCTATTTGAAAATAGCCAATCTATAAGCTCACAACGCGTCTCGATGTGACGCGTTGTGAGCTTGTAGATCGGCTATTTTCAAATAAAATATTGCGGGGAAATTATAATAAGCAGATCTGGCAACCCTGATTGCATAACTGGGTGGGGCTAATGCATTCCCGACTTGCGTTGTTCCAGAGTAGGCCGGTACGTTACTATAATGCACAGGATACAATGGAGGACTGTGACTTTCACTGTCCAAAAATAACTCATTTCACTTTTGAACCTCGCCAGTATACTATTCCTGTACTTTTCATTGGATGACTGTAAAACTGAGGGTCAAATAGCCATTTTAACAAAATGAAACAAAATTGAAAGGGTTTTTGTGTGTGTTCTGTGGAAGAAGTAAAATGAAAGTTGACAAGGCTTTTCTTTGGTTTAGAGTCGGGAGTGGAAGGCTCACTTATAGAGGATATCAGGTGTAGTGCTGTCGTGTGGCCGAGGAAAGATGAGTTAGCAGTATTGTGTTACAGCAGCATCTGTATGGGAATGTGTGGACGACTGTCGAGGAGAGGAGGAACGATAACGGATCTGCTGACCAGAGAGACTTGCTTTAGTCTTGAAGTGTGGTTGTGTTTGCCAAGCACTTAGCAGAGAGAAACAGCCCACTGCTGCTGCTGCTGCTGCTCTGGCACCAGAGAGAGAGGAAATTATGAAATTCACAACATCGACCCCCAAAGTTTCTGCCATAGGGGGGGGGGGGGGAAGAATCGTCAATTCTCAAAATGATGTTACTGTGTGAGCGCTGCTTCTGTTTTTTGATCAAATCGTTTTTTAACCCATTAAGTCCTGGAACGCATCTGTGTCATTTTTTTATTTGAGCAAAAAAAAAAAGCATTATTTTACACTTTGGCTATTCAAAAATAGCAGATCTACAAGCTGGTAGCGCGGCACCGAGTGCCGCACTACCAGCTTGTAGATCTGCAATTTTTTGAAAAATTTCGAAAATGTGTGCAAATCTTTGAATATATATTCTTTTAAAGCGAACATTTTTAACTCAAATCGTTGCTTCATGGGGGTCCCTGGAACTAAATATTTTGAGATGGGGGGTCCGTGGCGAAACACATATCATTTTGGGGGGGTCCTTGACATGAAAAGGTTTGAGCACCACTGATGTAGAAACATAGGTTTTTCAGAAAACTGTTGGGATTTAGAAGACATTTTGTAGAATCGGTCTCAGGTCTCAATGGGTTAATCATGCATCAGTTTTGTAGAATGGATTTATTTTTTTATTTTTTTAGCAGAAATGGTTGTAGAGAAATTGACGTTTTTTTTATTTATTTACAAAACAAGTTGTGAGGACCTGGAGCAGAGCTAGCGGTATTGCGAAGGCATTATTTGTCAAGTGTTGTTTGCGAAGCATGTTGTTTGCAGAAGCAGTCCATTGTGAGCAAAGATTCAGGCACTTTATTCATGTTGCTTTGTTGTCCCTGGCCAATACGACATTGTAAAGAACAAGATTATCACCGCCGAGGATTTCCTCTTTCACACAGTTTAACTCTTTAAGACCGGGAACGCATCTGTGTGTAATTTTTAGATGTCATTGGGCTATTCAAAAATAGCAGATATACAAGCATGAAAAATTGTGCGCATATTTGATTTTTTTTCTTCTTTTTTGGGCGGACATTTGTAACTCAAATCTTTGCTTCTGGGGGTTCCTGGAACTAAATATTTTACAAATGTTCGCTTAAAAAAAAATATATTCCAAGATTTTGCCACAAATGTTCACGATAAAAAAAAAAATAGCAGATCTACAAGCTCATAGTGCGGCACCGCTGCCGCGCTATGAGCTTGTATATCTGCTATTTTTGAATAGCCCAAAGAAATCTAAAAATGACACACAGATGCGTTCCCGGTCTTAATGGGTTAAGAAAGGCTGTAAAGTCTAATGGTTGGAAATGTGTAGTAATCACAGTTGTGAATCGGACCAGTGAACGAGGTAATCTGTTAATTTCCAATGGGGCTTGGCCTATTGGTTTGTAAATCAGATGAGTACCTCCTTGGTGCCATTAAACTTCTGCTGCACAGTAAAAAAATCAGATAAATTGTAAATGTGATAAGAGCCCAGAACCCAACCAGAATGCTCTTTTCTCCATGCATTCACCCCCCTGCCCACCCCCCAGTTCGTGTGTGTCTTCATTGGAGCCATCCTTGGGGGGAGGAACAGGACTTTTGGGAATGGATACTGTACGTTGGTGAGAGAGAGAGAGAGAGAGAGAGGGTTTTGGTCAATGAGTCTTCATGGAACAAGGTCACAGTACTTTCCTCTTCTCTTTTGAAGTGAGTAAGTGATCCCTGGAGAGGTTGAGGAGCTGGAGCTGTCCTGCTAGCAGAGTTCGCGGAGGCTTTGCAAAGAACCACTGGGCTTGTCTCTGCAGCACGCAGTGGTCTATCTATCTATATGGTCATCCCAGAGTTTCACTGAGCAGCTGAACATGAGTTTAATGACCGCGTTCTTTTTAATCCATAAAGGCTGTGAACGCATCGGTGTCATTTATTTGCAAATCTTTGAATATATATATAATTATTTTTTGGGGGGGCTTTTTCCGCCTTTTATTGATAGGAAAGTATAGGCTGACAGGAAACGGGGAGAGAGATGGGGGGGGGGGGGCGGGGGGGTGTGTGACATGTAGCAAAGGTCGTCGGGATCGGGAGTCGAACCCGTGACTCACTGTCAGGCTGGATTACCAGCCTATAGGTGCCCAGGCGGTTACAGCCATCCGTTCGGGCCTGAATATATATATTTTTTAAAGCGAACATTAAGTAAAATATTTTGTTCCAGAGACCCCCCCCCAGAAGCAAAGATTTGAGTCACAAACGTTCGCTTTAAAAGGTGTATATTCAAAGATTTGCACAAATCTTCACGACTTTTCAAAAAATTGCAGATCTATAAGCTCATAGCGTGGCACTCGGTGCTGCGTGCTATGAGCTTGAATAGCTATTTTTTTTAATAGCCAAAAGAAATCTAAAGATGACACAGAGATGCGTTCCCCGGGTCTTAATGGGTTAACTAACAAACCATTTGATTATTAATCAGCAGTGTTGAGACAGTTTAGTGTAACTCTGTCTGTAGTTCTCCTACACTGTGTAGAGAGGGGCTGTGCTAGTATGCTTAGCATGTGCGTTTGCTCCATTCAGGCTAGTAAATGGAAGAGGTTGCTTCAGGGCCCTCTTGGCCTCAAGAGTCATGGTTTAATGAGCATCACTGAGACTGAACGATGATGATGGCCCGGAATAACTCTCATCCTCAGAGAAGAATTAGGAATACAAGACACCCCCCCCCCCACTGTAACCAATACAGTTGAATTCTAATACTTTTACTTCTACTCTACTACATCTTGGATCCAAATATTGTGCTTTTACTCCACTACATTCTGCATAATGAGTACTTTTACTTTTGGTACTTTTAAGTACATTTTGATGAGAATACTTTTACTCAAGTACATTTTTGAATTCCGGACTTTTACTTGTAACAGAGCATTTCTTAATTGCAGTATTGATACTTTTACATAAGTAAAAAAAAAAATAGTATTTTTTTTCCACCACTCCGTGTGTAACTATGAGAAATGTGTGTCCTCACAGAATTGAGCAATTAAAATCTGCCTATATCCCCAATGAGAAAAATTAAAATTCAAGTAACATTCGATATATATACGGGGCTTCAATCATTTTCCAGTGCACCAGAATAGACATCTTTTGCAGTTTGTATATGCAGCTGTATTGAGCGGTAGCTCCGTATAGAGACTGAGAGCCATCTGCAGCCTATAAGCTCCAGTGAGTTTGTTTACAAATGACAGATCAATATGTTATTATTATACTGTCTGTAGTTCAGATGTCAGCCCGGATAAGTTTCTCTTGAGCATCTCAGTAGGGATCTCATTATACCACTTATACCGCAGTTGTACTTTGTCCCGCAGTTATACCATCATGGCTGTACAGTACCTCTGCTGTAGCACTGTTCACCGCAGTTAACCCATTAAGGCCTGAGGTTCCGATTCTACAAAATGTCTTTTAAATCCGTTTTTTGAAAAGACTTATGTTTCTATGTCAGTGGTTTTCAAACTTTTTAATGTCAAGGACCCCAAAATGTATTTGGCCGCGGACCCCCATCTCAAAATATTTTCTTCCAGGGACCCCCCAGAAGCAAAGATTTGAGTTAAAAATGTTCGCTTTAAAAATGTATATATTCAAAGATTTGCACACATTTTCACGATTTTTAAAAAAAATTGCAGATCTACAAGCTCGTAGCGCGGCACTCGGTGCCGCGCTATGAGCTTGTAGATCTGCTATTTTTGAATAGCCAAAGAAATCCCGGTCTTAATGGGTTAAGTTAACCATAATCAGACTTTTTTAGAGTGTTGAGAACAGAACTGGAGAAAGACGGCTCCGATTGTCTTTAATCCTCAATCTACTATTGAGAGACACTTTGCATGCGTGAGCCAATAAATCCATATCAATGTATTTACAGCAGCTGCAGGCACAGTATAATATAACCAGGCCCCATTATTGTGATGATTCATTTCCGCTCTTCGGGACATTTATAATGTGTCCTTCAAGCCATTAAAATGAGACATGTCCCCGCAGCAGTGCAGCGCCGTACCACACATAATCACACTGCTCTGTCATTATAACGGATATCAGCCATATGGACTGTGGCTGTTATTGAGATGCATGTCATGTACATGCGCTTACAGTACATGATTTTTACATGTGTATATGAATGTGAGTGCTCAGATTTGGTATACTGTAGTACATAAGTTCTCAAAGTGGGGTCCGGGGGGGGGGGGGGGGGGGTTGGGGGGGTTCCAGGGGGTCCCCAGTAATATGTGTTAATATAGCATCACAATCATTTTAACCACTTTAACCTTTTGTACTTTGGCTATTCAAAAATAGCAGATCTACAAGCTTGTAGCGCGGCACTTGAAAAATCTTGAAACTTTGTGCAAACCTTTTGAATATATATATATTTTTAAAGCCAACATTTGTAACTCAAATCTTTGCTTCTGGGGGGTCCCTGGAGCTAAATATTTTGAGATGGGGGTACGCGGCCAAACGCATTTCATTTTGGGGGTCCTCGACGTGAAAAAGTTTGAGAACCACTGCTGTGGTATACGCGCACAAGGTTCGATAATGCTTGTGTCAGCTGTCTTGTCTGATCTGCAAGATCAATTCACGTCCAAATCAAACAGATTAGTAAGAGCGCGCAGATCGCTTACCTGGCTGCAGTGCGGTGATCTTAAAGTCACAGCTCTATTCTGGTCCAAATGTATTTTAAAACTTATTGGAAAATGTTTTGTAATCTATATTTTATGTGGGCAATGTGCAAAGTTCAACCCTGGTTTGGGGAGAAAAGGAACATCTCCCTGTGTCCTTGTGTGAATAGTTCTATTCACAATATTGTGATATTGTACTATGAACAGGGTTGCCAGATCTGCTTATTATAATTTCCTGCAAGATTTTATTTGAAAATAGCCGATCTACAAGCTCACAACGCGTCGCGAGCTTGTAGATCTGCTATTCTCAAATAGCTGATGCATACAGTATGTTAAAGTGCTCATGTGGCCCATAGTCGTTTCTTTTGGGCTGGTTTTCCTAGACCTGGTTGCTTGTTTCTCTCACAGAAGCGTTGAATGTTGACAATATTGCAAGTCTGTAATTCTCCCAATAAATACTGTAGGTGAAACAAAGGACCATGTACAAAAGCTGGTAATTGATAGAATCATTTATTGTTTACCAAATTCTACTGTAAAAAGTCTACTGTTTATTACATTATTTCTATGTTTAAGTCGCCGTCGCAGGCGGCAAGGCGGTTGTTTTCTAAAGCCCTGCAGTTACATTACTCAGCACATCAGAATTAGGTTAATATAAGAATTGATAGCCGGCGCTTTTGATAAATAAATATGGCAAATACAAACAATAAAAGTAAAGCATGTGAATGGGCACATTATTGTATAGCCTAAACACGTGTGTTGACGCTGAACGCTTTCATCAGCAAACACTATAAGCACGTTCCTCCTTTCATAATTGTATGTGTAATCAGAAAGTGTGTGTTTGTATATCTATAGCACCGCCTGTCATTTTCCATAGGCCAACTGCAGGTAGCCACATAAAGACGATTGGAGAGAATGCCGTCTAAAGACATCTTCAATGGTCTATGTGTGTGCACTTTAAATTAACCCATTAACACATCCACCGCCAGAGGTTAATCTCATAATGTACTCACCAGTGCCAAGGTGTTTTTGTTGTTTTTTTGTTTTTTTCATGTCGCCATAGATCTTGTTAAAATCCTTAAGATTGAGCCGTGAACGGTCTGTTTACATCCGCGAGATCTCCCTGTATCTCCCAGTGAAGATCGCGTGTCAAACGGGGCATCCATGTTGTAGTTAGAGCGGATTACGTTAAACAGTGAAATGCGAGGAGAAAAAACTACAGGAAGAGAATTGAGTTTCAGTTTCGTCTGTAGAATGGGAGCGGGCGTGATCGTCGAAACCGGATCCCAAATAATTCTATTTCTTGTCATCAAACCGGAAACGGAAGTGGATCAAAAAAAATCCGAAAGTGCACCCGGACCGCGCATGCGCGAAAAGACCGCAGCCCGTAGGACTACGGGCTCGGCGCTTAACCGTTGGATTTAACGGCCCGTAGAACTACGGGCCCGGCGGTAAAGGTGTTAAAGGTCCTTACACACCGGGGGCGATTTTTTCATGCGAATAACACTTTTTTTTTGTTAAAATTATAAAGTCAATGCAAGCTTCCATATCAGTTTCGCGGAGCGAAAATTAGTCTTTTATTTATTCGGACCGAGTCCGAATTTTGCGTATATTCGCATAATCGCCGGTGTGACCATGTCAAGGACCCCCAAAATGATTTGTATTTGGCCGCGGACCCCCATCTCAAAATATTTTGTTCCAGGGACCCCCAGAAGCAAAGATTTGAGTTAAAAATGTTCGCTTTAAAAGAATATGAATATATTAATTTGCACACATTTTCTTGATTTTCTTGAAGCTCGGTGCCGCGCTACGAGCTTGTATATCTGCTATTTTTGAATAGCCAAAGTGTAAAATAATGCTTTTTTAGCTCAAATCAAAAAATGACACAGATGCGTCCCAGGTCTTAATGGGTTAAATTAACATAGAATATTTGATATGCACCACTATTCTTTAATAGTTGATCACACTCTTTTTTTTTTTGACAGTTTGACACTTGAATCCTAGCATTCCTATCCCGATGGTGAACATGCAGCAAAAATAGCAGATCTACAAGCTCACAATGCGTTGTGTGACGCATTGAAAACTTGTAGATTTGAGCCATTTTTGGCAAAGAGAATTAGCCTTGAAGGACATCACTTGTCTGCCTGTGTCCCTTTTATTCCCATATACTGTATGGAGATCTCTGCATGTTTCTGTCCTTGGCCCTTTTATGCCCATATATGGAAATCCCTGATGTCGTCAACATGGCATATACAGTACTTACATTGCATACACTATATAGAGTCACTGTACTATATAGTACTATAGTACATTTCATGCAGCCATGCTGCTGTTGTGAGGGATTTGAGTACAGGGTGCTTTGAATTAGTGTACCGTGAGACTGTACTGAGTAGGATGAAATTAATCATTTAACCCATTGAGGCCCGAGGTTCCGATTCTACAAAAAAAAAAATTAAACATATGTTGCTATGTCAGTGGTGCTCAAACTTTTTCATGTCAAGGACCCCCAAAATGATATTTATTTGGTCGCCGACCCCCATCTCAAAATATTTTGTTCCAGGGACCCCCCAGAAGCAAAGATTTTAGTAAAAAAATGTTCGCTTTAAAACAATATATATTCAAAGATTCATAATTTTTCAAAAATAGCAGATCTACAAGCTCATAGCGCGGCACTCTGTGCCGCGCTATGAGCTTGTAGATCTGCTATTTTTGAATAGCCAAAGTGTAAAATAATGCTTTTTTTTTGCTCAAATCAAAAAGTGACACAGATGCGTTCCAGGTCTTAATGGGTTAAAAATAGATACGTTGTAGCGTAGATGAAAAATTATATTCTTCAGGAGAGATACTGATGTCAGGCACTCTGCCTCGGAATAATTAAATGGTAAAGATACTTTATTCTCGTGTCTTAAAGATTTTACTCAGAAATGTCTCATTAAAACAATAAGTAATTGTTGCTTGAAATAAAAAGACAAAAGTTTTTCAGTGACTGTATGTGGTAAACAAAACAATTGCATCAAGACAACTTATAAGCTAAACGGCAATTCCCAGCGAGAAATGTGACACTTTGACCGATATCTTTGATGAACCAAAATATATCGTGATGAAATTGCATTGTTAAAATGTCACCGGCGGTATAATTGAGGTTGCTTTCATAGTGCATGTCAAAACACACCAAACATTCACACCATATATAAAATCAATTCCCATGACTTTTCCAGTTCGCCATGAGCCATAAGAATCAGAGAATATGATATTAACCCATTCAATCCGGGAACATTTCTTTGGCTATTCAAAAATAGCAGATCTACAAGCTCATAGCGCGGCACCGAGTACTGCGCTATGAGCTTGTAGATCTGCTATTTTTGAAAAATCTTGAAATGTGTGCAAATCGTTGAATATATAGTTTTTTAAAGCGAACATTTGTAACTCAAATCTTTGCTTTTGGGGAGGGGGGGGGGGGCCCTGGAACAAAACATTTTTAGATGCGGGGTCCGCGGCCAAATACATTTCTAAATCCTAACGGTATGTTGCTTTATCAGTGGTGCTCCAACTTCTCCATGTCAAGGACCACCCAAAATGATATGTATTTGGCCGCCGACCCCCATCTCAAAATATGTTGTTCCAGGGACCCCCCCCCCTCCAGAAGCACAGATCGGAGTTAAAAATGTTTGCTTTAAAACATATATATATATTCAAAGATTTGCACACATTTTCAAAAAAATTGCAGATCTACAAGCTCATAGTGCGGCAGTCGGTGCCGTGCTATGAGCTTGTATATCTGCAAAAAAAATTATAGCTAAAGAAATCTTCAAATGACACAGATGCGTTCCCGGTCTTAATAATGGGTTAAAGCCTACAGTCTGGGGGACGCAGAAACATTAAGAATGTCTCAAGTGAATCTGACATTTCTTATCTGCATTGTACACCATCTACAGTAAGTGTATGGTGCTAATTATGTGTAGTTTGAAAGGCAGTATGTATAAATTGCAATTATAATTCTATTGTAACACCCTTCAATAAGAGGTAGGAGGTAGAGTGGCCACTTGGGAATCAGAAGTTTTCCCGGTTTGATCCCCGTCTTCCCCTTGGGTTACTGTTGAAGTGCCCTTGAGCAAGACTCTGAACCCCTAAATAGGGCTGTGAATCATCTGCTCTCTCACGATTCGATTATTACTATTACTTTTTTTTTCCGATTCAAAACAATTCTCGATCAAAAAATCAGTTTTATCTAATTTAATTCACAACAGTCATGTTGTTGTCATCTGGACTTTGCTTTTTTTTAAATCGATTTTTGGAAATTGTGAATCGATTCTGAATCGTTGATAATAAGAATCATGATTTTTACCAGGTTGCCAAACCTGATCTATATCTACATTCGCTAGTCCTGACTTGTTTGCTAGTCGTGACTTTTTCCTCATTGGCTGGTCCTTTAGCCAATGAGGGCTCAATGTCCTCTCAGAATATGGGATATAAAGACGACCGCAATACTGTGTTCGACCACTGTATGTATCTCTATGAACTGTGGCGCTGTTCCTCATTTGGCCTTTCAACGTTGCCATGTTTAGTGAGTGATATACAAGTTCAAAGCGCGGCTATGAGCTTGTAGATCTGCTTTTTTTTTTTTTTTATCATGAAGATTTTTGCAAATCTTTGAATACATATTTTTAGCAAACATTTGTAACTCAAATCTTTGCTTCTGGGGGTCCCTGGAACAAAATATTTTCAGATGGGCAAATACACATGATTTTGGAGGTCCTTGACATGAAAAAGTTTGGATGTAGACATTTTGTGGAATCGGAACCATAATGGGTTAATGCACCATTTAAATTTAGTTTGAAAACAGAATTTGTTTTACAATATATTTGTATAAAAAGAAAAACTGATGTGCCCATGGTGGAGAGTTTTTTCAACATCTTGTCTCTTGCATTCAATCATCAAAGAGGCATATTGGCCGACAGTGACAAGCATGGATGCTTGTCACTGTCGGGCAGAAACTTTTGTTGCACAAAATAACCCATTGAGGCCTGAGGTTCCCATTCTACAAAAATGTCTTCTAAATCCTAAACGGTTTTCTGAAAAACGTATGTTTCTATATCAGTGGTTTTCAAACTTTTTCATGTCAAGGACCCCCAAAATGATATGAATTTGGTCGCGGACCCCCATCTCAAAATATATTGTTCCAGGGACCCCCCAGAAGCAAAGATTTGAGTTAATGTTCGCTTTAAAAGAATATATACATTCAAAGATTTGCACACATTTTCACGATTTTTCAAAAATAGCAGATCTACAAGCTCGTAGCGCGGCACTCGGTGCCGCGCTATGAGCTTGTAGATCTGCTATTTTTGAATAGCCAAAAGTGTAAAATAATGCTTTTTAGCTGAAATGAAAAAGTGACACAGATGCGTGGGATAAAAGAAAGCATTGTTCTTTGTAGGTGCCTTAGGGTCTGAAGTGAGCTGAACTGTCCAATAAGCATGGTAAATATGCATACTACAGTATACGTACATTACATAAATATGAATTGGGAATTTGGGAGGGGACTGTAAAAGTGCTCACGGGGTCCATGAGATGTGATTGCACAGGCTTTGGTAGTGGATTTATGAGAGTGTATTATCTCATAATGGTGCATTTAACAGAATGAACTGAGTGAGAGAGAACATTTTATATTTAGCTGTCACAGACCATCAGAGAGAGAGAGTGTGTGTGTGTGTGTGTGTGTGTGTGTGTGTGTGTGTGTGTGTGTGTGTGTGCGTGTGCGTGTGCGTTTGCGTGTGTGTAGGGTTAGGGTAGAACTGGCAAAACAAAACAAAAAAAGTCTGAAGAAAAGTTGCTTTTGACATTCCCACAAGGACATCAATACAAGTGTGTGTGTGTGTGTGTGTGTGTGTGTGCGCACGCCCGCCACGTGCGCACAAAGTTGTGTATAGTTTGTATGCCATATAGGAACGTTTTCTTTTTCATTTCTGTTCATAACAAAAGACATATAGCTTATATTTGCGGCTTCAGAATGTGTCCTTGTTAACAGCATTTGAAAGACCACCCTTTGCTAAGGCAAGGCACGGCAATTTTATTTGTATAGCACATGAGAATTGAGAAATGCAGTAAAAGTATTAATGCAAGGTATATAAAATAATGGATATCCATGGATTACCATTGCACTGTTGTCAAGTGCACAATACATGTACGGTATGTATTCTAGTCGCATAGGCCTTGAAATTTGTCGAAATTTTCTGTGCTTGACAGCCACTTGGTTGCAGAGAGCTGTGTTATTGTGATATGTACTGTAATTGCTCCAGTTTAATGCTCCACAATGAGCATTGTAATTTAGCCATTGGAGCAACAATTAGCACATTTCATTTGATCTGATGAATGTCCAAAGTGAAGGTGAAAGACCTCTTGAGGTCTGTTAATGGCACTTGGGAAAGAATAAGCTGAAACCCATCGTGATTATCATGTTTCATAGTGTAATTGAATTGCAAACATTTATGGCTTTTTTTCGTTTAACAATATTTACACATTAGTGTTCGCCATCTTTTTTTCAATTTGACAAAATAATTACAGATACAATGGTGTAAACTTGTAAGCTAATTACAGAAAAGAAACAGTGTAATTTGTTGCAGTAATGTAAAAGGACAGCAGCGTGTTAAGAGATTTAAATGAATGAAAATCTAGCTTGCCTAGTGGGTCTGCTAAACACTCCCGGCTGCACTATACATCATTTTAACTTAAGCATTTCTTCTCCTTACGGACCGCTGCATCCCAAGTTGTTAAAGGTTTAAGTATATATTGAGGTAGAAAAAAGTGGTGTTTATTTAGGCAGTCACACAATGCACATCTGTGCAAATGCCAATGCTAGACACTTGGCTCCCCCCCCCCCTCCTCCTCTATTCCCTCTAGAATGTTCTGTAGGTAAAAGTGTTTCCAGGGGAAGCTGAGAGAGACAGGCATGTTGCATCGTGGGAAGAGAGAGCGGCTTTTAAACAAATAAACTATGTTTACCAGATTGAAATGATTATAGCTCTGTCACTCCTGGCTGTGTGTCTCTTCCACTCTGTCTACCCTCAGAATAGCATTATGAATATTACTGGATTACAAAGAGAGAGACACAGGGAATTGACTGTTTGACTGACAGGCCTACTACGATAAAGATAAGTGTGTGTGGTATGCTCAGGATCCACCTGGTATACGGCATGTGGATTGGCTTAAAACTCATTTATGTGTCATAAAAAAAAGTGTTGCCGCGTTTTCGCCATGTCGCACAACAACACTTTCTGAAGCTTTAACGACAAATTAAAATTAGAGCCTGAACGATACTAGATAGGGCATAGCAGTGGCGGCCATTTTTTTTGTTCCACTCCAAAATAGTCAATGCATTTTTCCCATTGTCATTTCCAAAAATATTTATATCAATTCATTTAAGCCTAGAATCAAGCCATCCAGGATCCTGGTGAATCATGAGCATAAAACAAAAATGTTCTGTGATTTTTTTTATATGATATACTATATTTAATAAATACCCTTGTTTTGCCGTTTTCAAAAAAGTTTTTTTCACAGAATCAAATGTTTTATGGTCATGATTCACCTAGCCTCGGAAACCCATGCCTTGCTGCTGCGTGCACAGGCCGGGGGGGGGGGGGGGGGAGGAGAGGGGAGGCGGGGACATAGATTGGTGAAGCAATAGGAAGCGGCGCAGGAATCCACCCGCCTGGGTTTGGATCCGCCCTTCAAGACCATCGATTGGGCTCGTTCTTTCAGTCTATGATTCACCAGGACCCTGGATGGCTTGATTCTAGGCTTAAAATAATTGATATAAATATTTTTGGAAATGTCAATTGGAAAAATGCATTGACTATTTTGGAGTGGAACCAGAAAATGGCCGCCACTGCTATGCCCTATTGTGGGTCCGATGAGTCCTAGACCACCGGTTACCGATGTTTTTCTACTTAATTTGAACAATCTTGTATTTGTATTTATATTTGAGAACATTCAACTTATATGCAAAACAAACAAACAAAAATGAAACACGGATAACTTTTTGATAGATTCAAAATACACAAACTGAGCTTAAACATAAGCTCTATTCAAAAATGTTAAAACATCGCCGATCTACAAGCTGACAACATGTCGCAACTGGACACGTTGTGAGCTTGTAGATCTTCTGTTTTTTAAACGATTTTTTTAAAGACTTTAAAAGTTTCGCCTATAATCACACGCCCAAAAAATACGGATGCCAGATTCAAAGTGGTAAAAAGAATGGGATAATTGCTGATACCGACGTCATTAATAAAGTCAAACAGTGGCCGATATATATATCGCCCTGACCGACGCGTCAGTCTGGCCCTAATTAGAATGGACTGGACCGGGCAGACGTCCGTGCTCTGTGGAGATGTGCGGTAAATCTGCTGCCACGGGGCCGGTCAGACTGTGGAATGTATGGGCAGTATGAGCCCTGGAAAAGACAGAGACCGAGGAAAGCATATCTATACTAAATGAGGGGTTAACCCATTAAAGACCGGGAACGCATCTGCGTGTCATTTTTAGATTCCTTTTGGCTATTCAAAAATAGCAGATATACAAGCTCGTAGAGTGCCGCGCTACGAGCTTGTAGATCTGCTATTTTTGAAAAATCGTGAAAATGTGTGCAAATCTTTGAATATATATGTTTTTGAAAGCGAACATTTGTAACTCAAATCTTTGCTTCTGGGGCATTCTACCAATGTCTTCTAAATCCTAAACGTTTTTATTTGTTTTAACTTATGTTGCTATTTGTCAGTGGTTCTTAAACTTTTTCATGTCAAGGAGACCCCCAAAATGATATGTATTTGTCCACGGACCCCCATCTGAAAATATTTTGTTCCAGGGACCCCCAGAAGCAAAGATTTGAGTTAAAAAATGTATATACATATTCAAAGATTTTAACACATTTTCCCGATTTCTTAAAAAAATTATATAGCAGATCTACAAGCTCATAGCGCGGCACTCGGTGACGCGCTATGAGCTTGTATATCTGCTATTTTTCAATAGCCCCAAGAAATTTTAAAAGGACACAGATGCGTTCCCGGTCTTAATGGGTTAAATGGCGCCCTGCCGTCTAAAGATTCATCGGAATTACTGCCACACGGAGCTCTAAATTGAGTTTAAATGGTCTTAACTTGATATGTGAGATGAATGAGGTTCTGTAGCCAAAGCCGATCACTGGCTACACATTTCATTACAATGTTTGGCCCCACCCCCCCCACGCCGAATATCTCCGCCCGAATTTGAATATGAAGATGAGCTTGTTTTTTTTTATTTATAATTGTAATTTTTTCCCGTCCGTCTGCAGTATTTGCATGCTTGTCATATAGAGTGTTCCGTGCGTGGCACAATAAAAGCAAAAAGCTCTCATAATTATGTTTACATCCGCAGATGAAAAATCCCAGAGCTGTAATGATCAGTAATTATAAATATTTTTCACCATGTCTGGCTTGCCTCGGCTGGGTGCTATTGTGTGTGCTGTGAAGTGCAGAGTTTGTGCTGCTTAATTATGACATTGTACACGACTAAATGTACCAGTCTGCTTCCAGCTCCCCGCAAAACACTTCCAGTGCATAATCACGCTCAAGTCTGACTTTAACCCATTAAGACCGGGGCGGGAAGGGAACGCATCTGCGTAATTTTAAGATGTTTTGGGGCTATTCAAAAATAGTAGATCTACAAGCTCATAGCGAGGCACTCGTGCCGCGCTATGAGCTTGTAGATCTGCTGTTTTTTGAAAAATCGTGACTGTGCAAATCTTTGAATATATATTATTTTAAAGTGAACATTTGTAACTCAAAATGTTTTACAAATGTTTAAAATATATATATATTCAAAGATTTGCACACATTATCACGATTTTTCAAAAATAGCAGATCTACAAGCTCATAGCGCGGCACTCGGTGCCGCGCTATGAGCTTGT
>NC_137618.1:35849719-35889719 GCF_963280865.1 Gymnoscopelus braueri
CTTTATCTTCCATTCCGTAACCTTTGTCTGAATCTAAGTATTTAACATCTCCATAACACAGTATATATCTCTCGCACTGATTTCCGTTCAAACCTCATGCTGATATATCTCTTACAAAGGCAGAGCGGGTTGACTGACAGTGAATAATTCTGTGGCTGTTCATAAATTGTTTATCATATATGGCTGTGGTTATTGCAGTACCATATGGAGTCTGTTTTCATAAAACACGCTCGAAAACGTTCAGACTGACGGACACATTTGATATATGGTCCATGTGTAGGCCTATATATAGGTTGATAATTTTCGGACTTTTTCTTTTTGCAGAGAGCATACAAAATACCTCCCAACACCAGTATATAAATCTGTTGTGATTTATGTGGTTTCCCACTGTACAGTACAGTAGAGTGACAAGTCTTTCTGATATCCACCGCTCCATTTAGTGCAGTGTGCTGCAGTATGCTGTTTTAGATAATCCTCTCGTCTTTGATGGTTTCCATTAGAGCCGGACCGATACATCGGCCATTATTTGATTTACTGATTATCGGATTTTATGCAGTCCTGATTTGTAACCACTTTAAACTCAGAACTTTAACCCATTAAGACCTGGAACGCATCAGTGTCATTTTTTGATTTGAGCTAAAAAGCATTATTTTACACTTTGGCTATTCAAAAATAGCAGATCTACAAGCTCGTAGCGCGACACTATTTGCAAATCTTTGAATATATATTCTTTTAAAGCGAAAATGTTTAACTCAAATATTTGCTTCTGGGGGTCCCTGGAACAAAATATTTTGAGATGGGGGTCGGCGGCCAAATACATATAATTTTGGGGGTCCTTGACATGAAAAAGTTTGAGCACCACTGATATAGAAACATACGTTTTTCAGAATACTGTTGGGATTTGGAAGACATTTTGTAGAATCGGCTTTAGGTCTTAATGGGTTAAACTCAGAACTTTAAACGCATGTAGGGGTGAAACGTTGGGGGGGATTTAAATTTGCCCATCTACAAGCTCGCAACGTGTTATGACGCATTGTGAGCTTACTGAGCTCGTAAATCAGGTATTGTTTTTTACAAGTGGTTAGATAAAATAATGTTTATTTTTTGCCCATCAAAAAATTATGTGTGTTTATTTTTATTCATTTGTTTGTTAGATGTTCTCGAATAGATACTTAACTCACATTTTTTCAAATTGATTAGAAACGTTTTGACAAAATATGTCTCAGAGCATGGGTAATCGGTGGTCTCTAGGACTCTCCGAAATGGGCATCGGCATCAGACCAAAACAATCTGGCATCGGTCGGGCTCTTGTTTCCATTTCATGAAGCATCAGATACTCAGGGGTTTCAAGTACTCTTTGCAAGGAGTACTTCTTTGATTGTCCAAAGTGGAACATTATTCACAGAGGACCAGCAGTAATAGAATGAGCTGACTCAATAAGCCAAACACAATTTTGTTACTGACAAAAAAAAAGTGCCATTTCCCAAATTATTCCCACTGCACCCACTTTTACAGACAGCTATTCTGAACAGTGGAATGTCAATAAATGTTGTGATTCCAGAGCATGCAGTCTGCATGGATTTTTACATTTTTCAGCAGACAGACGTATTGTACAAATACAATGCAAGTCACTATTCCGCCACATACAGTAGCTTATTTCATGTTTTGTAACATTTACTCAGTAAAAAGTATAATATATTTAATGAAGCTACAAATGAGAGGTTGCAACATGAGCCGTGTCTGTTCAGGCTGTGTTGCATAAATAATTTACCATTTAAAAATGGCTTGCTTTGACAGCACACCCACCTACACACACGCTGACCTAGAACATAGTGGATGACTAATACAGAGTAGTAAATGCGGATGCACAGGGGTCTAAAGAAGCGGTAATCAGTGAGACTTACTTTTGGAATTCTCAAGGGTGCTGTCAGGCAGCTCGTTTTATATCTCAGCACATAATCATTTTAAGCAATTAAGATTTTTGATCCATCTTTAAGACATTTCTATATAATCATTTATTTTATCATCATTTATTTAAATAATTCTGCCATAATGCTGCCATTTGTTTCCCCCATTGTCTGTTATTGTCTTTATAGTGAACAGGCTTGCTGTTTCCAGCGCAGTATGGCTGCCATGTTTCTGCCTGCCAGGGCTCTTTGCCTTGGGCTTTTTTCTTAATCATTAGCTTGGATGGCTGACAACCGTGTGAGCCGTAGCATGGATCTCTTTGACTAAAACCTTGTAAATTAACACAATTAGCGCAGCATCATCCCGCTAATTAGCTCTTGGTGTCTGGTGTGGCGACTGGACAAGTGGTTGGGAGGGAGTCAGGAGGGAATCCACATGCCTCACTGTTTCCAGACAAACAGTGTGTTTGTAATCCGCCTCTGGATACTAGATGTTTATTGTTTAATCCTGCAGTCGGGGGACCCTAGCTACTGGAGTATTAACTACAGTAGCATTGGTTCTCAAACATCTTTATGTCAAGGAGCCACAAACTGATATGTTATGTATTATGCCGCGGACCCCATTTGAAAATATTTGTGTGAGGGAGCAGGGAGCCCAATAAGAGAAGATTTGAGTTATTAATATTTTTCAAAAATGTTTTTAACGATTTTAAAGGAGTCTCCCATGTGTCTCCAGCTCTTTATTAAACAGAAAATGCATTTTCAATGCTCTCTCCTGATTGGCTTAAATTTTGTCACCTATCTGAAAATGTACTATATTCTGTTTTCTAAAGAGCTGGAGCTTAACAAAAAAAAATATTTTACCAAAAAAAACTCTTAACCTACCTTTAAATAGGGTTAAAGTGGTTAAACTGTTTTGCTGGGGACCCCCTGGAACCCCCCCAAGGACCCTTGGGTCCCCGGACCCCACTTTGAGAACCACGGTATACTGTTGCGATGTTTGATCAGCCATTATCACAAAGATAAGTCTTGCTGCTGTGTTTTTTTTCACCACTTACTGTTCTATCACCCTGCAGTTGTCAGTCAGATCAGGGTTAATGTAAAACCATGCGTGTGCGAGGCCTTTCCATACACTATCTGTGATTGTTTTTAGCCATAATCTCTCTAATAGTCTACATTCTTTGGGGGTATACTTTACCGCGATAATCCCACCCACTGTACTGTATATAAGATGCTGGCATGCTCACGTTCAAACTTGTGTTTTGCTGATAGAGTTTAGGATTTAACTTGATTATAATGTCGTTTCAGCCCTCAAGGGCTGTATATAAAGAAGGTAGCTGGCCTGGGACAAGAGAAAGTGAAGCATGTCTTTTTTTTCTTTCTTTTCTTTTTTCTTTCTTTCTCCCCCCCGGTGTGGCTCTGTAGAGGCGAGGCCGTCTAGAAAAGGGTCTGTGCGTCTGTCTGTCTGTGTGTGTGTGTCCGGGGCTAATCTTGCAAAGTGCCAGATCTCATCGATATGTCATAGATGGCTGACGTCATAGACTGGCCCGTAGACGTCGTAGACTGAAGTCCGAGATTCGCGCCGCCACTATGCTGGGTTCACACTGGCAGCTACAAAAGCTACAGGCTGCCATTCATTTTCAATGGAAGCCAGCGACATGAACATGCAGTACAATGCGACGCCCGACGTGTAATCTACAAAGCTTACAATCCAAGTTGTGCTGGCTTCAACCGCAGCTACAATGCTACTAAACGAACCAAGTGTTGTTTCACAGTTTCCACTCAACCTTCTCTCTTAACACAATTCTCGCTTGTAATGGGAGAAACATAATTGTTTCTGTCAGCCAGTTGTGTGTGTTCTTTTATCCGCAGGCTTTGCGGTATATTTTCCTATATCTTTCATGATCGTCGGATGCATGCTTGACGTCAACGAGCCTTTTGATCAACACTCCAACAGAGACTCGGCGACAGATACTGTAATGCCGCGTGGCTTTGTAACTTTGTACCTTTCGTAGCTGCCTGTGTGAACGCCGCATTAGACCCCCCCGTCTTGTGTGTTCCTTTTTTTTAGTAGAGTAGGGAAGTATAGTGGGCAGAAACGGCGTGGTTGTAATTCATGCCGGGCTGCGGGGTTTTGTGTGATGAAAGCAGCGGAGCACTGCCGAGGAGATTGCTTTGCAGCACTCCGAGCAGATTTGAAACTGTCTCGGAATGCCTCAGATGACAGTTGGATTATAGACTGACCTGGGATGTCTGTGTCACCCAGCTCTGTGCGGGGTGGATTATGCTGTGCTAACCAGGTGTTGAGTCCCACATTCTCTTGTTGACCACCGTAGCATGTTCTGTCAGTGCTGTCTGTCGTATGGGAGGTACACAGTGAATAGTTTTTCACTCTCAGTGAAAAACTATTGTACTACTACAGTATTGTAGCCAAAATGGACTCTCTGTGTTAGAGCCAGACTGATATATCGACCATTATTTGACTTTTTTTACGACATGGGTGTCGACAATTAGGCAGCCGATGTGTACCGATCTTTAATTACTTTCAACCTGGTGTTCCTATTTAGGGCATGTCATTATAGGTGAAAGTTAAAAAAAAAGAATAAATCAATCAATAAATATATATATATATATATATATATATATATATATATATATATATATACATACATACATTCAGAAATAGCAGATCTACAAGCTCACAATATTTCGCAACGTGACACATTGTGTGCTTGTAGATCTGCTCTTTTTGAAAAATGTGAATCCATCCAAAATGTATTTGTGTTCATTTTCATTTGTTTGCTTTGAAGTGAAATGTTTGTGAAAACTTTGATCAAATCAATGGTTTTCCAATTGATTTGAAAATGTTGCGCTTTTTGACAAAATCTAGGTGAAAACATGGGACCCCAAAATTTGGCATCGGTCAGCTACTAATTTTTACACTCTCTGAGTAATAAATGGATAAATTAACAATTAATATTTCATTGTGTAGTTGGATAGCATACTTCTAGGGGACTTTGCAATGCTTTCCTTTTGCTGCATGATATTGTTTTTAAGAATTTCATTACACATTTCCCATGGTTAAATTCATAATGCAACAGATGACTAATGTAACTATATAATCAGTAACCTAACAAGTTATGCAATCTGATTACTTAAGGTACTTTGGATTTCTCCAAAATCAATAGTATACGCCATATTTGTAATTACTTACTGAAAGTAATCAGATTACATTATGGTTACTGGTTATTATTACATGCAGGTAATTCGTCATCTATAACTGACTACACTTTGTATGTAATCATCACAATCCTGCTGAAATTAGTTTTTCTATTGTACTGTAGCAAAAATACAAAAACGATTTATCCACCCCAGCAGTAGTTAAGATGATCTTTATCGTTTGATAGCTATGGAAATTGAATCAATAATAGATTAGCTATTTGATGTGCACTTTTACACATTTGTCTTTGTGAAATGTCTAGGCCTAAAGATGCAGTGGACCCCAGAGCACACTCAATGGGCGGAGCAACACTTTGACATCTCATCCACCACCCGCTCGCCAGCGCACAAAGTGGAGGCCTACCGGGGCCACTTCCAGCGCACATATCAGTACGCCTGGGCCAACGACGACATCTCTGCACTGACCGCCTCCAACCTGCTGAAGAAGTATGCCGAGAAGTACTCCGGGATCCTGGAGGGCCCCAACGAACGAACCCTGCTGTGTTCCTACTCCGACGGCACCACCGGACTCATGAACGGACGCAAGTCGGAGAGCGAGTCCTGGCAGGAGGGCATTTACCCCATCAACTGTGTTCCAGACGTTCTATCTGCGAGCAAGGCCGGAATAATGACCGCCGCCCTCCCTCCCGCGGACGTGTCGGCCAGCATCGGTGGCTCCCCGGGCGTGGCCAGCAGCCTGTCTGAGCCCGGCTATTCCAGTAGCAACTGCGGGAGCCACGCGGCTACCAGTCTCCACTCTGGGCTCCCCTCTCAGGAATATACCGCCAGCTACAACGGCTCCTACCTGCATTCTAGTTACAGTGGACAGAGCACCCCCGCCCTCCCCTCCCCGCACCCCTCCCCTTTGCACAGCGCCGGACTCTTACAACCCCCGCCCCCTCCGCCTCCCCCTACCCTAGTGCCCGGCTACAACGCGGGGTCTCCGAACCTTTCCAACTACAATTATCCTCCGGCCGGGTATCCACCTCAGACTGCTGTTGCCCCCGGCTATAGCCCCGGGGGAGCCCCCCCTCCCTCTGCATATCTGCCCTCTGGTATCGCCGCCCCTACGCCGCTTCCCCCCGCCACGCTGCCCGGCTACACCTACCAGTCGCATAATCACGCACCAATAGCACCGACACCTTTGAATGGCAGCATGGCCAACTCATTAAAAAGAAAAGCTTTCTACATGACCGGTCATGGAGATATGGACTCTAGCTATGGTAATTTCAACTACAACCAACAGCGCTCCTCGCAGAGCCCTATGTACAGGATACCAGACAGCAGCATCACGGACTCAAACAGGGGGAACGGCTTTGACAGAAACGCCGAGGCGTCGTCTTTAGCCTTTAAGCCCGCGAAGCAGCCGATATCTTCAGATCAGCAACGGAAATTTAACATTCACTCCAGCAGAGCGCTCACCCCTCCGTCCTACGGATCGGCCAAAAGCTCCGTAGGTGACCTCCGATCGGGCGAGTCCTACGGCAAGTTCGGCTCCCCCGTCATGAGCGAGCCGAGCGACGAGCTCCGGCAGCACCTCTCCCATTCCGCGCCGCGGCCCGACGGCGGCGGCGCGCCCGCCTCGTCCGGCCACGCGGCGGCCGAGGAGGAGCTGAAAAACAGCGACTCCGGCCTGGTGGAGATGGTCACCACCGAGATCCTGCAGCAGGGCCCCCCGGTGGACTGGAGCGACATCGCCGGTCTGGACCCGGCCAAGGCGTTCATCAAAGAGGAGATAATGTGGCCCATTTTAAGACCGGACATGTTTAGCGGACTCGCCACGTTGCCGCGGACCCTCCTTCTGTTTGGACCTCAGGGAACGGGTAGAACTCTACTGGCCCGTTGTATGGCGAGCCAGCTAGGGGCCGTCTTCCTGAGGCTCAACAGCTCCGCCCTGGTGACCAAGTGGCTGGCGGAGGGCGACAAGATCATCCAGGCGTCCTTCCTGGTGGCCCGGTGTCGCCAGCCGGCGGTGCTGTTCATCAGCGAGGTGGACGTGCTGCTCTCGGCCCAGCTCGGCGAGGAGAGCCCGGTGAACCGGCTCAAGAGCGAGCTCCTCATGCAGCTGGACAGCGTTCTGAGCTCGGCCGAGGACCACGTGCTGGTGGTCTGCTCCACCAACAAGCCCGAGGAGATCCCGGAGTCCCTGAGGAGGTACTTCACCAAGCGCCTCCTCATCCCGTTACCCGACAGCACATCGAGGCACCAGATAATCAGCCAGCTGCTCTCACAGCACAACTACTGTCTCAGTGACAAAGAGATGTCACTGCTGGTCCAGCGGACGGAGGGCTTCTCGGGACTGGATGTGGCGCAGCTGTGTCAGGAGGCTGTCGTGGGTCCTCTCCATGGCATCCCTGGCACTGACTTGTCAGCCATCCACCCGAGTCAAGTGAGACCGGTCTCCTACCAAGACTTTGACAATGTGTTTTGCAAATTCCAGCCCAGCATATCGCAAAAAGAACTTGACATGTATACTGAATGGAATAAAATGTTTGGTTGTAGTCAATAAAAATTAAAAATAAAACACACGAAAGTGAGCTTGATACCATTGCGCAAACCCAGTGATGGGATAAAATTAAGTGTTTCCCACCCCAATAAGTAGGTGCTTGGATAAACGAGACAAAACAAACAAAGAGAATATCCTGCATTCAGTGAGCGGATTGTTCAGGAAACACCTCGCAGAAAAGAACAGGCTGAGTTTAGGCAGCTGACAGTCTGGACAGCACAGAATGACTAATATTCATTTGATGCTTTATGGCTATATAAGGCCATGTTCTACCTGCCGAAATTCAAATCACAGGGCGGATGGATGGACCCACTCCCCCAATGTTGGTGTATATACTGTATACCATTCTGCTGTTCTTGAGATTTAGTTGCTATCAAGTGCCTGAGGTGGTGCTCGTTTATTTGTATTATTCTTTTTGTTTTGCCTCACAATGTACTTTGGTAACATGTGCTAATATAAAAAAAAGCTTTAAAATAAGACAAAAAACTTGCTTTCTCCTTTCCATAAGCTCAATATTCTGCAGCTGTGTCCGTTTTGTGGTCTATGTGAACAGGTGTGGTTTTGTTGATCTAAACTCTTAAATTGATAGACGCAATTTCGGTAAGGCTACACAACCTTGATAAATCGTGTGTGTGTGTGTGTGTGTGTGTGTGCGCGTGTGTGCGTAAAAGATCATTATTATTACATCGACATGTTCATGATTTGTTATGTTTTCCTAGAAAAATGTGATTTGTTTTCTGGCAAACTTTAGGTGTGTTTGGTTGGTGCCCTCGCCTTTCCACTGTCAGTGAAACTACAAAAACAATCAAATGACCTTTTGCAACACAACTTCAAATTAATCCAAAATTACTATGTAATTGCTGTCAAAATATCGTTACAATAGTAATCACAGCGTTTCACACAAAATGTAAAGATTTGTACCATTATTTCTTTTGACGTTCTCTCTTTTGGAAAACTCAGGAAAGTGATTGTGATATGTACAGTATAGTACCTCAAAAGATTGTGTCAAAGCACTACACAGTACATGAGCATTTGGCTTGCTTTTGAATTTGCATTATAATACATAAACCCCCCAGAAGGCTACCATACCTCAAAAGGCTCAAAATGAAATGGTTGTGTGATACTGAATGTACAAATGGAATTCGGATTTGGAAGGCAAAAGTTATATCTCCTTTTTATCTTTTTGATGTATTGCAATGAAGAATCTGTTTGTTAAAGCCAGTGTTTTTGTCCGTGGCAAGAATGGACCTGTGAAGTATTTTCTGTTTTAGCCATTTCCGTTTGTATAATGACTTAGTTGTTGGCGGTAAACTTTCATTTTCATAAAAAAAAGAAAGAAAGAAAATAAGATAACACTGAATTTGGTCATACAGAGCTGTTCAGATCTTAGTGGTGCAGTCAGTGTTGAGAGAAAACTAAAGGTTTAGACAAGCTTCTTGGGGTTGAAAAGGACGGTTCTCCCATAAGCTATTTCACGTCTTTCCGCTGCTGTTTTATCATTAATGAAACCTAAGGATTATGTACAGCCCATTCCTTTCTACCTCAGTTTGTTAGCGCTGAAACACAAATTAAAGGGGACAGTCAGCAACATGTCAGAGCCTATTTTATGTGCTTGACTAAGAAACATAGAGAGAGAACAACGCCAAACACAAAATCAGTTTGTTAGCTTTACATTGTGTTGACAGCACACACACACACATCCTATCTATTGCCACATACTACTGTACATAAAGGGGAATAGCGGTGAAGCTCAAGCTTGGAATATGACACTGTTTTTCACTAGGTCAATTTTGCCTGGTTACAATTCACTTGTACATTAACTACATGAATACAATGGCCACACACAAAACAGGACTTTGTCCTTTTCGCCCAATCACTGACGTAACGCAGACAGATCCACAGAACAATAAAGTGGATTATGACAGGGTGTTTTTTTTATTATAATTTTTTTTATTATATTTTATTCATGTTAAAACCTTGCTGTTCATCACTAGCAATCAGCGCCTATTCCAGATAAATTCCAGGCAAGGGAAGTGGGTGGGTCTGACAAGTACAGTACACGAGCAAGTGAAACCTTTGTTGAATGTATTATTGTTTGGGAGCATTAAGGAAGCTCTTGCAGCGCACTGGCACCAGGAACGATGCCACTACAGTAGATATACCACTGAAGGGGTTTGTGTTAGAGCACTAAAAAGGACCTTGATTTTTCTTAGATTATGTAAGGGGATCCCTTCATTTATTTCCTTCTCTTTACACGCACATATCAATGTTTCATGTTCTTTTTTTATGTACCATGTGCATATTGATCACTACCATCTGGCTTGACGTCGTAACGTTCGGACCTGTATTGCTGATTTACACAGCATCTAATAAACAATAGCAGGAACAGTAAACTTAGAGTTTAACATGCCAGCTAGATTTTTTTTATCAAGTTGAAATACTGAAGCTAGTTGCACAGTTGCAATTGTTTCCCAAATATCACCACTACTCCAGTCATTAGTTATGTTACAGCCCTTTAAAAAATTGGGCACAAGCTCTGGAGCTTATTAGCTACTCCACTGAGCACTGTGAACCGAGGAACTGGCTTTGCGGACTAATTATGTGAAACTGGCAGCAGGCATCATTTATGTACCTGTTGAGCTCAAAACATGCACTATTATAAAAGTTATGTTGACTGCATGGCACTGGCTAAATGATTTGTTATGTTCATATGCGATTCAGTAGAAACCAATCTAAGAAGGAAAATCTTTGGCATATGAAAGTATCTGACTGATTTTTTTAGACATGCAATTAAGGCTAATCTGTCACCTAAGTAACGTAACCTCTTTTTTCTCGGTATAGATTTCCATTTGAAATGTAATTTGAAATATGATTAGGATTATAACATGTGGCCCAGTGATACTAAAATCATATTTGATACCTGCGTACTGTTCAATTAGTCAACTATTGCAAGTCTGTTCCTCATTCGTTCAATATTTATAAAACTCAGACACATTTAATATATATATATATATATATATATATATATATATATATATATATATATATATATATATATATATATACACACATCCATACACACACACACACACACACACACACACACACACACACACACACACACACAATATCTCACTTTGGTAGAACATTTTTGATTCAGCATGAATGCCCTGTGTGAGTTAGTATTTGCCCGGGGTATCTGTGGTGACATAACTAATTTGCTTTCAGCCTGAAAACCTGTCGATAATATCGGTATTATTGGTATCATATTTCTCTGTGTCGATGATTGCAATTAAAGTTAATCTGTCCGTTTGCTACAGTATGTCAAAAACATCAGTCTGAGACATAGAAAAAAAAGCCATAAACACAAGTTATTAACTGGACATTCCAGGTGTAATATGTCATGAGTATGTGCATTTGGGAACTTATGGAGATATGCATGCTAAAAAGTGAACACGTTATCCTAAAATGAAATAGTAACAGCTGTATTACACGGTGATTTCATGTCGGGTTTGAAATCAACAGATCTTGGCGCATAACTTCCTTTATTTTGGAAAAATCCCTTTCCGTAACCCATTAAAACCGGGAAAGCATCTGTGTCATTTTTGATCTTTGCGTTGGTTATTCAACAAAAATACAAGCTCACAGCGCGTCCCTTCGTGCCGCACTGCGAGCTTGTACATCTGCTAATTTTGAACATTTTTAAAAAAAATCTTGAAAGTGTTTGAAAAATGTAGTTTAGAAGGTATTTGTAGAATCGGCCTCAGGTCTCAATGGGTTGACAGTGCAATAAAGCACAGTATAGTACAGAGCAGTATTACTAGGTGTATGGACAAGAGGCTCCATTTGCACATTCGTTTCTTAATTGTTCATCACAATTAGATATAAACAAGTGTCAATATAACAAGATAAGGGATTAGGAAAATTACATTATGCTTTTATTCAAAAATACAATGTATATACTTTATATACTGTAGATACATATGATCATTCATTATTACCAGGACAACGTGATGGATGGGCCTATAGTGGAAAACAACATTTGAGCAGAACCATTGATAAGCACATGGAGTCTCATTGCTGCCAACTAAGTCACTTGAATTGTGTTTTTTTTTCTATTCTCAATATCTGTCAGTATCTCTGTTAGTACATTTTTTTGTACAGAACTGCTTTAGACTTTGACTTCATCCATATAGTCTTACCGTATCAGTTTTATATTGAAACATTCTTTCTAACCATTTCTACCTCATGGCTACATATTGTACATGTAGTACTTATGTTCTATTGTTTTGAATGTCATGCATTTTGTGGAGAAAAGAATAAATCTGAAAACAAAAGTTGAAAAAATTACAAAAAAAGAAAAAAGAAATGAAAAAAAAGAAGCTTGCCCTTGAATTTAAGCAGTCTACCTCAAAAAGACTGTCTTTACACTGAACAGTACAAGTCACAGAAAAGATAAGACACCTTAAGTGGGTGCAAAGGTGATGATAATCTTCACCCACTGACCTTTCCTTACAGTATATTTACAAGACCACATTTCTGTAAAATTATCGTGGACTGTACAGGTCCTCTACAAGGTCTCCAATGCAAATTCATTTTTTTCAAATGTAAGAAATTGCTTTAATCCTATGTGAATTGTTGTAGTGCGCATGTTAATGTGTATGTGTGTGCACTTACAATTCTACATGTAAGTATGAGGGGGTTAACATATTAAGATATGAGACATTTGAATTTTTACTTTTCATACACATGTACAGAGAATAAACTTGCACATAGCTGTACTTAATGTACATTTGCTAACAATATACAGTATACATACTAAAATTGCACCACATACATGTTTATATGTGTGTATTGCCAAACCTACAGTCAACGTAAATGTATTTTCATCTATTTCAAGGTACATAACGAAGGTAATTGAAATACTGAATAAACATGTTTTTTTCTGACAACTAAATGTGTTTTGTATCATCACTTGATTGAATTTGTGTTTGATGATCATAACTCAAGAGCCATATTTCAGACCACAGACTGTTTCTTGTGAAAAACCTGTCCTATACAATGTGCAGTTTTGGTTCAAATATTGTTTTTAAGGCAATTTGTCTGATCAGACTGTGTACTTTTTTTATACAAACGTATTGTTATGTCATTGCATTAATTCATAATGCAATGAAGCATTTACCTCATAACAGGACTTGGCAATCACTTATAAATCCACACTCGCATTTTATGTAAAATGAGCATTTATGCATAAAATTTCCTTTTTATGGTATCATTTAGTAGGTGGTATGTGCGTAGGAAGCTGCTGTATTATTAACATTAAGGAGAAGAGTCACAGTGCATTTTGTGTCAGCATTGGAAATGCTCTTTATCTAGTCAGAACTATGTATTGCTAAAGAATACCTAGTGCATATCTCTCCTCTCTTAAGGAATACACATCAGACCGATTACAATGTTGATATGAAAGAATGTAGCTTTTTCTCCTCGTCTTAGCATGTGCAGTTTGTGTCTCTGAAATATTGGGAAATCAAAAATCCCATTAATTGTAATAGTCGTCCTTGTTGGCCTACTACAATTTCTGAAAATAAGGTTCAGTATACGTTCAGTACCATAGGTAAAACACAATTAAACATTGCTATCTCCATACAGGTATGAAATTCTTTGCACACATTAATAATGTAGATCTCTATTTATTTGAAAGATTACAGTATAGTATTCATGCTTTGCTAAATAGTGTATTGTGTAAAATAGTTTATTTCAGCATGTACCGGTATTGGTGTGCCATCATTTGTTTCCGTACATACTATTTGCTGTGATCCAGTAGGAACTGTATTGCTATACAGTACTTCGACAATGTTTGCACATTTATCACTTAAATTCTGCCTAACAGTGCCTGTATGGATCTGTGCAGCAACATCATGTTTGTTATGGGAGACTCCTACGCCATATGAAGCGGCTTGTTTTATATTCTATGCATCCTACCTCCACCCGCTTCTGACATTCAAATAATAACAGATCTACCCTTTGTTTTCACCCATTGCATTTTTAACACGAGAGCCATTTGACCAGAAGAAGAAAAAAAAAATCAGGACTGATAAGAGAAAATAAAGTTGAGTCAAACAAATTACACTCAAGTTATTAGTGGCTATTTTGTAAATATCAAAGATCCACTTGTCCCAATGTTCATGTGCTTCATTTGCATTCTGATGAAACTGGAGTGGATGTGTGTGAACTCGGAGGTTATCTGTGGCGCTGCAGCGCCGAGCAGCCGAATCAGACAGCTTCGCAACCGCATGGCTCAAGAGGATGAGCCACAGACCTCTCTCAAATCACTTCCTTCATAACAATTAAAATATGCAAAGTGATAATTTTCCTTAAGTAGCCTTAAATGTGCAATCTATTTAAATGTGAGCGAAATTGCCTAAAGCTTGCGGTGTATGTATGTGTGGGGGTGGGGTTGGGGTGTGGGTGTGTGTTGGGTGGGGTGGGGTGGAGGGGAGGGGAGGGGGGGGGATAAATTATGCAAATAACAGAAAGGACTCTTGAAAGCCTAATTTTTCTGTAATAAGCATACTGTTTCATTTAATTTTTTGTCTCTTATTAAAAGTGACAGTTCTTTTGCACTGTCTGATGGCTATATCTGACACAAGCCCATGGCACTGACTGCTAGACTAAATGCTAAAGCGTTTTAGTAGCTTTTAGATGATGGTTACATTCACAAAGTAATTATGCGCTGGAGAGTCCAGAAATAAGGTTTAATTACACAGTAATCGCTTCTGATGGACACTAGGAAGTGTGAGCACTGCCAGACTGCAATCCATCAATGACAAACCTCTGGCCAGTTTTAATTCGTCCTCATTTGCATCATAACCTCCGCACCAAGTTGCACAAATGCTGTTAAATGTTAATAGGACCTGTCTCTCTACTCAAAATGGATGCTTAAGCCATTTCAACTCTCTTTCTCTCCCGGTCCCTTTTTTTTTCTCTCTCTCATGCACGCACCCGCTATCTTTCACAGTGCATATCTCCTCCCTGTCTCTCTCGTCTCGTTTCTTCGATTCTCACATTCTCATGAGCCCTCACATAAATAGCCCCTCTTCAGGAGGAAAGCCAAGCACAGGAGACAGTGCATGGTCACTGCTGTGCTAATTGGGAGCAGCATGTAAAGTTTTATCTCTTGAGTGCTAACAAACCGTACACAGAAAAATCCTCAGTGTTCATTTACACAAATGTACACATGTAACAAATTGGACCTGTAAGGATACACTCAGATTTACTAATGGATAAATTAACACAGTGAGTGAGTGAGTGAGTGAACACAGAGCAGGAAGTCTTGTCCACACATTTCTGTACAGTACTGTGTAGGTTGGCCCTCAAGTCATATCTAATTCCCGTCCTACGGGACTGGACAAAATAATGTTTCATTAATTGAGAATTGTTAGTAGTGCAGCGGATATATTACTGTTCCTCTTCAGACCTCCATGAGGTTGATTAGAACCAGTATGTCTCATTATCAATCTGTCTTTTCCATATATCCTAACTGCATTCTTCATTATACAGAGGGCTTCCTAGTGCACTCCCCAATGTCCTGAACGTAACAGCTCTCCATGGGTCGACATTAAACCCAATGGACCACTCCTGCAAAAAGACTAGAGTAGACTCTGTGTATTTGTTTTTATTATTGCAATAAACGGGAAAACAGCTCATTTTGTAATTTACCAATCCCTCTGAACCATCAGTACCACCATGTACTGTAAGAGATATAGTCACGATGATATGACCTTGTCCCTCCCAAGACATTCAATGCAATCTAATCTTGATTCGAAAATATAATGAGATGTATGGAAACAAAGACATGTTATTCACGGGTCAGACTGTGAAGATCTGTGCACGTTATAAATATTAGCGGGTTGTGAATGTGATTAGCATGGATTTTCATGTTTTTATTGCAATTCTGTTTATTTATTACACTTGTCTTTTGCAAAATGATTCCTGTGGGTTAGAGGTGACGTCACAGGTGACAAATGATCACACTGTAGTCACCTAGTGGACCACATCTACAGAGGAATACACTGTAATACGTAGATACAAATAAATATCTGTATCTACTATTATGTAAGGGTTTTCAACCATACATTCATGTTTGCCAAAGTTGAAATTGTGTGTTCTAAGGGATAATTTACAATAACGTCACTCGTTATGTAAATTCATCACTCGTCGGAAATAATAGTAAAACCATCCCTCAAATCACTGATTTTCACCTGAAAAACAGGACTTGATGTTGAGTGACAAGGCCGTTTGACAAAGTATAAATTGTTAGACCCTCCAGAAAAATGCGATTATGCGATCGCATAATTTACCGCATAATCGGTGAAATGGCGCATAATTATGCGGGGGTAATATTTTTTCAAAATAATATGCACATCTCACCGCATAATATGCGCTTCGCATTGCTTATTTCCGCATATTTCGCAACTTTTCGCATTTTCCGCATATTTCGATATTTCGCCTATTGCCGCATATTTCACAACTTTACGCATATTTCGCAACTTCCCGCAATTTCACCGCATAAAATTGCCCCAAAAAATCGCATATTTCATCGCAAAATCAAGGATTTCTGCCCGCATAATCTAGAGTTTTAGCCCGCATAATCAAGGATGTTTGCCCGCGTTTTTCTCGAGGGTCTAAATTGTTCTGAAGCCCCAGCATCCTTTGACAGCATGGCCGTCACTCCAACTGGAGTACTCGTCCTTGTGGCCATTCAAAATCTGTGACTTTTTCAAAGCCGCGGTCAGGACTGCAGAATCACTCTCACTTGTCGCTTATAGGCTCTGGAAACCCTTTCAGCAACCGTTGAACAAAAGGTTTCCATTAGTTTGTTTTCCCGTTGCAAAATCCACTTCCTTGTTCCTTTTATTACTTTTTTATTATTTTTATTACAAGGCTAATTGCAATGAACTTTGGAATTGGTGATGCTTGCTATTGTTTGCAATTACTTTCTCTAAACAAATTGTGGGCTAAATCTTAAAAAAATGCTACGTGATGCAAAATGCTCTTCCTCCAGGCTGGGAGTCAGGGAGAACCAGAGAAGGCCTGATGATGACTTTGGCCCCCAGCATACTGACCGCAGCCCACCACCAATTAATAGGCAGTGGCTAAAACACACTCACAGCTTCTCCCGCTCCATCCGTCACAGAGCAGGAAAGCTGTCTGATGAGGAAGGGTGAGAGGTCAGCGTTGTTCGCTCCACCAGCCTGCAAATAGGCAAAGTGAGGAATATCTGTCCAGAATCACCTGCCGTTTATCGGAGCATGAAGCCTGATTCATACGTCGAAAAGAGTAGACCTACAAGCTCACAACAGTGTTGATTTTGACAGATTTTTTTTTTTTAGTCATAGTCTTTTGAATAAAATTCCATTTAGTTTTAGTCACATTTTAGTCACCTGAAATGTTTTAGTTTTTGTCTAGTTTTAGTCGACTAAATATCATAAGATTTTAGTCGACTAAATCTACAGTTGATTTAGTCGACTAAAATGTATTTTGGTGGTGCCTTGACGGCACCGTAGTGGCTGATTTTACAACGCGACGTGTTGTGAGCTTGTAGATCTGCTATTTTCAGAGCGTAACACCCGAGTGCAACCAAACATAAAATGACTTGTTCTGCGGGATCTCTTCTCCACTAGTCCCTCACTAACATTTTAGTCTAGTTTTTAAGTGCTGACGAAATTGTCAATATATTTAGTCTTAGTCTTAGTCACCATAGCTTAGTCTATTTAGTTTTTATTTAGTTTTCGTCAGTGAAAAAAGGTAGTCGACGGAAAATTTTCGTCATAGTTTTAGTCGACGAAATCAACACTAGCTCACAACGTGTTGCGGTGCGGACGCCTCGAGAGCCTGTAGATCGGCTGTGTTTCGGCGCAACGCCGTCGTACGGCGGAGCATAAACGAGGCATGATAGGGCGGGGGTGTGTTTGTCTGCAGCAGGGGGAGAGCGAGCTGTGCCTCTCCCTCAGCATACACTGTAGTCGATAACAAGCAGGCCCCTGCGCCAGTCTGAACGCATCCAAATGTCCTTAGGTCAGCTCCTACCGCCCTCTATTTCCTATATTTATAACAAATTCTGGGTTGTGTGCACTGTGATATAGCTTTTACAAATGCACTACTACTCTATACTCTCTATAATGTTCCTGATCGTGATCGTTCCATCTCCACGTGTTCAAAAAAAGTGGCCAAAATGTCATGGAGTTTAGCCTTTGCTGTGGTGTGGTCTGCTTCTGAGGTGAAATATAATGATGGGATTATAGAGCATACCTATGACATCAGCTTGATGCCTGTGTAATCCCCATACAGTATGTAGCGCCAGGTATATAAAAGATACAACTTTGAAAAGCTTGGTTAGGTTATTTTTGGCCGTCAAAGTGATAGAAATGTTACGTTCTAATTTGGCGACACTTATCTTTCTTTTTTTAAGGTGCTGAATATCCAAGTAACATTTTAATTAAGATTAATTAATCTAGACATAGCACCAAAAGTGGCACAAAAGTCTGACAGCTACAGTAGAATTCTCATTAATATCTTAATTACGATTTGCAAATCCCTAATTGATTGATATTCTTGGAACTGTTATTTACTGCAGGGTCACCACAAATATAGAAACTCACAAAAGACTGAGGGCATTATTAATGAGCTTTTTGTCCAATTTGACCATTTTCTTTAACTACAGTGGTGGGAGAATCATTTGAAATGCCATAGTTGACACCATGCAGCCCCGGACTGGGTGGATCGCTTTAGTCTGTCTTAACCCCTGGCTGGGAACAAGTGGAGCTAATGGGGAGCAAAGACAGAGGAGTGCATGTCCAATAACGGCACATCCTCCAGCCAAGGCAATCATCGGAAACACAGACACGTCACTCTTTCAATTTCATCCCCTTTCCACTGTGCAAGCCGTCCGCCATAACGTCATTATCTCCACCGGATCGTCAGGGCACTCTGACAGGGCCATGTTATCCAGGCACCAGGGGGAAATGCAAATTGATTTCATATCTGCTGTGGCATTTTTAAGGCCCTCTACATGTTACATAGAGCTGTCATTTCAGGCAGAGATATGAAAATCAGAGGGAAATGTCAAACTGTGGGGGGACTGTATTATCCCAGGATTGTTGTTTACTCTGATCACTGACTCGCGGAACAAGACACTTCTTAATGCCACATCGCCAGTGGACTGTTTAAGAGGTCCCCGTTATGTGTTTGATCCCTTGAAGAGCAGATAGGCTTCGTACATCAGAACACCACTGTTGACTAGACTACCTGCCAGTAGATATGTTATTCATGTCACGCAAAGAGCAGCCCACAACAAAGCTGATATGTTGGCACGACCCATTCATGTATCACTACACTCATGTTCTCACAGCTCGTAGAGATTGCATGGGGTCTTTTTTCCACTCTTTTTTTACAACGTGGCACCTAAGGGAGCTTATACATTTAGAACAGGGTTGTCTCCACAAAAGTAGACCATCTGTATGTCCCTACAAAGGTAGACCAATCACAGTGAACCACACAGCTCGGCTGAGGCTGCTTCGCCAATCACAGCTCACTTCACCATGCTAAACTCACGTTAGCATTTAGCACAACATGCGTGCTTCATTCACAAACTGCACACTGGGTAACTTTCCATACATAGCTACAGGTTGGACAGGGAAGCCACGCAATTATTGGATTATGTGTCTTGTTAATGAATCCATATTGAAAACTAGAAAAGTTGCTCCTCGGAGCACAGGTCTCCGCCTATAGAGATCATGTGCACCGATTTGCGTGAAATTTGGATAAGATCTGAAGGCTTAATATAAAAAAAAATAGTTTTACATAAGTCGGCCTCCTGGTGGCGCTATAAAAGGCAAATGTGAAAAATGGGGCAGATGTTTTTCCTTGGCCTCTAGGGAGTGTGCGTGCAATGTTTCACGCAGATCGGTGCAGTTATAGTTAAAAACGCAAATCGGCCTGTTATAGCGCCACCATGAGGCTGATGTAAACATTTTCAAGTGGCATTTCTTCCTCAGCCTAGTGGTAATTTTCACGGAAATCGCATGCTGCGTTCATGATTTGAGGCATTTCGTTCAAAACGGACCAATCCTGCAAACTTTGGAAGCCAACCTTAGCCAATCAGAGTGGAATATGTCAAATCGGACAGATCCGTGTTGATCACATGACTATAGAGATACTGTGTACTGATGTGTGTGATGTTTGAATAAAATCGGAGTAAAAAATGGGTTTTGCACAAATCGTGAAAAAGTTGGGGTAGAGATTCTGCTCTGGCATCCAGGGAGTGTGTGTGCACAGTTTTGCTGCGATCAAGCCAACGGTGCCGGAGATTAGCTGTCCACAGAATGACAGAATGACACACGGACACACGGACGAACACACGGACACACGGTACGGACGGACGGACAGGGGGTAAAACATACTCTCGCCATGCCTTTGGCCTGGCAGAGACAATTACTCATCTAGTAACCAAAAGACCCTTGGAAAAAAAAGCCATTTAAAATAGCCTCCAAGGTGGGTGACTGGTAGCTCAGCCAGTTAGTGCCCGGAACATACTGTCCTCGTGAGCATGAGGACCCGGGTTTTAATCCAACCCCCATCTTGTCGCATTTCACTCTACCATTGGTTTCCTGTCTCTCTACACTGACTTGATCTGAAATAAAGCATAAAATGCCAAATATAAAAAAAGGCAACAAAATGCTAATGGGCCACACAATTACGTCTAATTTATAGTCTGTCGCATGATGGCGTCTCTCACAGAAAATAACTTGATATTCAAGCTAAAAATGCAATGCGTCATTTTTACACGCAATGCAAGTGACATTGCTGTGTGACAGAGTATAAATTTGGCTTTACTGTCATGCGAAAATTAATTTGTATCCATTGCAGTGATCTGGTGTTAAAATAAGGCATAGAGATGGGGGGGGGGGGAATAGTGGAAAGCAGAAGGCTAAAAGATGAAGGTCAAATCCAATTGAGAAGTTTGTCAAAATTTGATGACATAAGCAATCTGTAAGCTGTTATTGCACCTAAGCTTGAGGTGTGGAGAAACATATTGAAATTACAAAAAACACTGCAGCTGCCAGCGCACTGCCAGAAATTATTGCCCCGAGTGTTTTTTTCCTCCTGCATTGCCTCTCTCCCACTCCCTCTCTCTCTCTCTCTCTCCCACTGTCCCGTCAACGCCCTCCCTTGCTCCCTTGTACACGCATGGCTGGCTGCCAGATGTGAAGAGAGACATATCTGGATTTAATGATATTACAAATGCCTTTCTTCATGCTCAATAATAACTCAATTATGATTGATGCGGAACTGTCAACACCTTATCTTGATACAAATGGAGTTGTCTGTCCATCCAGTATTGAGTCATCAATTTCAACTGGTGATGAGGCTTGTTTGCCATGCCTAATCATCTGTCTCGTTGTGGTACCTCTGGGGCTGATCAGATAGCACTTGTGAATACTCGGTGGCAACATCCACCACAACACCGGCTCTATGGGAAGATTGAGCGACTCCCATTATGGCTCACACTCGTACCGATGTCTGAGATTTCTTTGTACGTAAAGCATAGCGGGGCATAAATCACTCAGAGCACCCACATTTCTATTGATTAAAGTCATTCCCACGCCTGCGTCTGGTGAATTGTCCACAGAATAAAGAGCAGCTTTATATTTTGTCCTGTCAAAATGTTAGGGCATTCCATCAAGGCCAGCCGGAGCCGTACAATAGCACAGTAAGTCTTCTGTCGAAAAGCGCCAAGTGCCAGATAATGCATTCTTTGATTTTGTGCAATGGGAACCTGTCAGGAAATGAGAGTCCTGTATTTGGTACACTAGATATTATAGTCTGATATTTTCAAAAGATGGACCACTGCAAAGTAGTGGTGACCTATTTTGTAAGAGAGATAAAGCCTGTAAACACATTGTAAAAGTACCTCGAGGGGGTCCTCAGAGTTACTACAGGGGGGCCGCCAAATCGCTGTGTGATAGGAACTTTGTTTTATCCACTTGAACATAACATCCCTATTCTGAAGATATATAAGCTTGTAGATGGGCTATTTTTGGCATAGAGGTCTGGTGGAGAGGGAAGAGCAGACCAAGTACAGAGCCACAGGTCAAGTTTACCAAGTATTGAGGGTTTAAGTGGTTAAATGTCTGAGAATAACAATAATATGGATCTGTGGATAATGTGTACAGTACACTGATGATAGTGCTGTCAAACAAGTCTATGAAGCTATCTATGCAATCTATGAAAATGTTTAATCTGCAACACAATTTTATACAATATGGGTAGGCCTTGGATGACAGTATAGAAAAAAATGTATTTAAAAAGAAAATTAATAATCTAAATAATCTATTACTGCAATGCAACGTGTTGTGAGCTTGTAGATTGGTTATTTTCCCCCAAAAATGTATAGGGCTTAAGTTTTTAAAGGACCATACCGGTCAATTGTCTATTCACAACCTTCAGCCATATTGCATAAACAGACCGTTTCTCCATTAATGGCTTTATTTTAAAATGTTGCAACCCTAACCCTATTTTCTCCCTAGTCATCCAAACTTGTCCGTAAATCTGTCTTCTGTATGTACGACTACTCTTTCCAAATAAATCTGCACTTTAAAATGTATTAGAACGCAACAATAGCATAACTATGACATAAAATAATCACACACTGATTTAGTGTACCAAAGCATAGCATATCAAAATGAATGGAATCCAATGGCTTCCTCAAGAATCCAACAAACCACAGTATGCTTTGGAAAAGGCTCGGGCAGTAAAGTCAAGTAAACCATGACTATGATTATAATAACCTGTTGATTGCAACCATGTGAATAGCACCACGTTTTTTCATTTGATGCAAGTAGACTATCCCAAATGCCATTCTGTTAAGACCAACACATGAGCATAGAATTAATCTGAATTCAGAACTATTCGTTCAATAGTAGTGTTTGGGACGCATCCTGGGTAATATTTTATAACAACAACAAGCCTGTTCGGGGCCAATCTTCGCATTCCTATCATATTTGTCATGGCTTTGTAATGACTTAACTTGAAACAGGCATGTGTTATTTTACAACAGAATTTCTCTTATTGTGATTGATGACAAGCACACAGCCTGGCCCCTTTAAAACACTGTATGTGACATGTCGTGTTTCAACAGGCATCCTATACAATTATCATGATGAGAAGTTGAAAGACCCGTGTTAACGGGGGGAGTGTGAGAAGACTTGTAGCCTGTGGACCCCTGCTTTAATTCATCTCACTGACATCAGGGAGCTCAGGCACGGCGTCAATCAAAGCTGCTTCTTATGAAATTCTCCAGGCAGACCCGCAAATTAAGCTCACTTCTGTTTGACCAAAGATGAGACCAGCCCAGAAGTGAGGCGGCTTTTCCCTGCCTTCCCTCTGAAGAGTTTGGAATCCGTCCCTCAGAACTTTGGCAGACCTATAAATCTGCGCAATCTCACTGTTCATTGTCAGCCCACTATAAAGAAGCTATACACAGTCAAATCCTTAGTGTTCATTGAACTCTGAGAGTGCACAAATGTAACCAAATGGACCCGCACATGTGTAAACTCGTATAGAGTAAAAAGAAAACGAATCAATAAATTAACACAGGATTTTAGTGCGCTTGAGGATTACTATCTCTATTTCATGCATACTTAAACATTTAAAAAAAAAGGAAATGACAAAGCAGAGTCTGTTGTCAAACATGGTATGTAGGCCTACTGACAAGAATGGGTTTAGTGAATTATGTTTAACTGTGTATTTATTACAAAGACTTGTAACTGTAACTTGCATTTGATAGATCAAATAGTTCCTATAATGAACAAGTAATTCACACTCAGCTGTGTTTAGCAAGTCTGTTAACTTTGCTTTGAAAAAAGTACAAATCCTTGATGTGTGTGTGTTGGGGGGGGGGGGCTTATGTGTAGGCCTACTTGTCTGTGTATGAGTATGGAAAATGTGGCATTTCAATCCATAAATGCAAATATCTCCTCCCTCATTTGTAATGATAATGTATTGTTCAGATAGAGGTTGATTTTCTGTGAGAGGGGGAAAAAAAACCACACACTTTTTAAAAATGTGGTGGGTAGAATTTATTGATTGAGGATTCATGCAGACTGCAAATAAATATTCATTGCAGATGATATGATTTTAAAATCGAAACTCTGGACGAATCTATTTCTTGGTGGTTACATCTAGTATGTTGTATTTTTTATCTCGTGAAGAGAAGTTGAGGGCAGCCCCTCGGATGACACAGCGAATGTGTCGGACAAGTTAAAACTCACCCAACTTAGAGGACATCTCATGACACACAATCAGTCTTAATAAGACTCCTACTCCTCCAGAAAGATTTGCAGGGAAAGATTAGGAGTCTATTCTGAGCACATTCAAAGGCAAGGGACCGTGCACTCCCCTTGCGAGTTCATTATCGTTCTCAGGTTATCCCGGGCCCGGCGAATCTGGAACGCAAATGAATTAGTGAGAATTAAGAAGTCTCTGTGGTCTGAAACCTCTCCAAATCTCCTCGAAGATGAAAGGTACATAGCCGCGGCTTATGCACCGTTGCTCTCCTCGCCCGCGCCCCCGTGGAAGTCCTGTGTCTACAGACCCACCCCGTAACCCCCCCCCCCACACACACACCCCCCAGCCCACTCCACCCCTGCCCACCCCCTCAGAAAATGGAAATGGCACAGGCAGTTAATGTTGCCTAACATCTCCTGACCGCAGGTTCCGTCGTGAGGGAGAAGTTGAGCTGGGCTGCAGGACTGGAGGCTGCTATCACTGGCGATTAATTACAGCAACCGCGCTACTGGCACAACGGCATGGCTGATCCCTCTACAGGCAAGGCCTTCCTCTCATCTCGGCCTCTCTGTAGCCTTCAAAGAGCCCTCCACTGCCTGCAAGAACTGAACCCGGGCCAGGCTATAAGAAAGATGCCATAGCTCCATTGTGATGGCACCTGGAGTATTTCAAACAGGACTTTCCTTTTGCAGAGACTTAGTTTGGCATCACTCCCCCTTCATTTGGTTAACATATAGTCCTCTCTCGCTTACAGCTAAACTCGGCCATTAATGGTGAATGTACTGTACTGATGTAGCCGATGAAAAGAAAAGACCTCACAGTGTTTGTGTTCCATTTTTATGCTCTGCTGCTAGGAGGCTAGCCGTAGGTCTGTCTTGTCTGTGATTCTGGAGCCAATCTAGCGAACCGCGGCAGATATTTTGTGCACACTGACAGTAGGCTAACTTAGCACCTTCAATAATTTCTTGCTATTATGTTGTAATGTCTTGTACTTTTGGAAATGTTAAACTTTTATTTTATAATGGAAGTCGATGGGCCTTGGATCGGAGCTGAAGCCTTTCATAGATGACTGACCTCACAGGCTGATCACATGATGTCAAAGGTCCACATTTGGAGCCATGCCGTTCTCATAGGGATCCCCAAGATCCATTATTATGACTGAATTTGTACAGTGTGGCTCCTCAGAAGTGAGCCATCTAGAAGAGGGTCTGTCTGTGTGTCCGGAGCTAATCTCGCAAACCGCTGGACAATAGGCCACAGAACTACTTCCACTCATTTCTTTTCATATACTGTATGTGTTTATACTTTTAGAAATATTTAATGGCAGTGCTAGATGAATTGAATACGCAGGACCACGATGGAAGGAAACAAGCCCTTATGGCTTTTTGTTATCCTCTTAGCACCATTGTATTTGCAAATTGTTCATAAAAAATATTCAATCAATCAATCAGTCAATAGGGCTGTGATCAGGGTTGCAGATCTGCTTATTATAATTTCCCCGCAAGATTTTAATTGAAAATAGCCGATCTACAAGCTCAAAACGTGTCGAGCTTGTAGATCTGCTATTTTCAAATAGCTGATGTACATGTTAAAGTGCTCATGTGGCCCATAGTCGCTTCTTTTGGGCTAGTTTTCCTATACCTGGTTGCTTGTTTCTCTCACAGAATCTGGCAACACTGGCTGTGATCAAGCTGAAACCTTGCCCATATTTGGAGTAATACGTGATAAGATATGTCATACATGACATATGACATGACATGACATAGATGACTAACATCACAAGATGGCCATATGAAGTCTGAGATCCATATTGGAGCCACACTGTTCCCATGTGGATCCTGAGATCCACATGATTTGATTTTATACTGTATATACAATAAAGGGGCCCCCCATGAAAAGCAGATGATGAATCTCGGGGGGGGGGGGGGTTCACTTCTAATAAAAATGTTGAAATAAATATGGCAATAAAGGCTTTTTTATTAATTCCGGAGTTGCCTTTGTGTATATATATATAGAAGTGAGCAAAATGAAAGTACTGTATTTCCTAGCGCAGTCAAAAGCTGCCACCGTCTTCAGCTTTTGTTCGGTTCCGCGGCAAAATTCCTACATGCATTTCACGACCGTCTCCTTTTTCTGACAAAATAGATGAAATACAGTAATGGTCCTGTCTGTGCCGGGTATATATATATTTTTTCCCCCCTCCTTCCCTTCCCCCTGCCCGCCAGGCTGGGGCCCTTTGTAACAGACTGCAGAGGCTGCCTCTCTCCCACAGCTCATTCTGCATCACACCCTGCCCTTGTGCTGGACATCAAATGACCAGCTCGCCCCCCGAGGAGCTCTCAAGTTTCTTCATTTCAGGCAAGCCGCCTGGCTCTCCCCTGGTCAGCAGCCGGCCACGCGGGGAGAGGGGGACATCTGCCTGTCTGAGGATAAGGGACAGGCTGCCTCTATACTATCCGTCTGTCACAGCTCCCTCAGACTGATGCACCCCTCACGTCATCGCCTCTCTCTCTCTCCCTTCTTGTTATTCTGGAGAGAGCGCGGGGGGGGATCTGAGATGTGGCATTGTTTGTGTGCCACACACTGGCCAAGGCGAGGCGGACGGCACGGAGGGTGATGTATACTGTACGAATAACAGGCTTTTACAAAATGCATCCCCTGTTTGGAACAAATTGTTTACAACACATGACATTCATGGCACATTTCAGTGAGTAACTTAGCCCATTAAGACCTGAAGCCGATTCCACAAATGTCTCCTAAATTCTAACAGTTTTCTGAAAAACATATAGTTTCTATATCAGTGGTTCTTAATCTTTTTCAGGTCAAGGACCCCCAAAATGATATGTATTTGGCCGCCGACCCCCATCTCAAAATATTTTGTTCCAGAGACCCCCAGAACCAAAGATTTGAGTTAAAAAATATTCGCTTTAAAAGAATATATATATTGAAAGATTTGCACACAGTTTCATGATTTTTCAAAAATAGCAGATCTACAAGCTCGTAGCGCGGCACTCGGTGCCGCGCTATGAGCTTGTAGATCTGCTATTTTTGAATAGCCAAAGTGTAAAATAATGCTTTTTTAGCTCAAATAAAAAAATTACACAGATGCGTTCCAGGTCTTAATGGATTAGAATACATCACCATACACACAGTGTTAATTTCACTCGGAGAGTGTACAAATGGAACCAAATGGACCTGTAAGGGTCAATTTGCTTCCATTCATACACTTCTGGGGTTGAATTAACAGTGAAAATTGTATTGTGTAATATTGTGATTCCTTGCTTGAAACGTCCACTAAATAGCATAGTTATTATGAATGTTGCAAATTCTCAGTTGTAAAGTATGTGATAAATCTTTAATTCCTGGCTGATATTCTGTAAATAAGCATTGCTCCCTATCCGTGTTTATTCTGTAACGATTATCTCAAACCTAATTACATGCAGATTTCTCTCGCCCGTTATGTCGAAGAAAGGCACTGCGATCGATACAGACATATTTGCATAAAAATCTATTTCACCGCAACTGAAGGATCAAGATTGAGCTCCCTGGATAAAGATGCCTTTGGCCCGGTTGCCCGTCTAACCTGCAAAGTAATTTGTTTGCTTCCTAAACTTAATATTGGTGTTCCTCCTCCAGTGATTTATACTTTGGGTTAGAGTGCAATAAAATGTGGTTAGAGAGAGAGAGAGGGGAGGTGTCTCACAGAAATCATGTACAAATGTTAATTACCACTCAAAGATGGTAGCCCGCTGCTTCGTCTTTTCTCTTTAATTAGATTATTTGCGGACGCTAAACGGCTTTAAACGTGGCCGTTTGAAATGCTACACCCCCAAACTGTTAAGCATCGTGAATCCTCTGCATTTACCACCACGTCAGATTACGTGATCACATTTTTATCATCACGTCTCATATCTGCCACGGCTATTGCCAAAACAAAAGCAGAACAATGGCTCATGGAGCCCGCCGGCCCCCGTGCTCGGGGAGGGGGGGGGTGGAGGGGTGGTGGTGGAGGGGTGGTGGTGGTGGGGCGGCGGTAGTACTGTAAGCGATCCTGTGGGTTTGACTGCTGGCCAGCAGCCACATCCATATGAGCGTGGTAGGACCACTCTGAAGAGCGCCCCGTGCCTCCTGGACCGAGCCGGAGGTGAAGGAGAGAGTATCACACTCTCCTTGTCAGCTGCAAGGGTAATTACTGCTGGCTGAAATTACTCAACATTTGTTTATTAGCTCCCCAGAGCACACTGTAAATAGATTGTCTGTTATAGTCCGATCACATTAAAACCCCGCGTCGCGCGAAACCCCCTGCCTCCTGTTTGCTGTGAGCCAGCCTGCTGCTCACTTATTGAACAGCTAGAACCAAGGAGCCATGTTAAATGTGATTGTTTTCCATTAGCTACATCCTGTCTAATACCTCACTTGTGCCTCGCAATTACAGGACTCTGCCATGCAACATAACCTTCATTAGCTGACTGTAGTGTCCTGTAGCTCCAATAGCCCCCTTACCCCAAACCTGGATCTTTTTTTTCCCATTTTTTTTTTATTCATGAGCTTGGGGGTATTTTAATTCAATATTGATTCCTACATAGACACTCCATGCTGTGCCTGGTCCACTATGCATGGTTACCACATGCATGGTGTATGCGGTGATGGGGAAAAAAGAAAAAAAAAGAAAAAAATCAGCAGGCCAGGTCTGTCCTTGTATTCATTGTGCTGGATGGTTCCTGTCAAAGATGACATTCTGAAACACTTGACCCACTAAAATGAATTCTTGGCCAGAGCCCAGTGACAGTGGAGAGCAATTCATTCTCCGAAAATGTGAGGAGATAAAAAGCAGAGGCATGCAATAGTCCTGTCAAGGGGAGAGGCAGGGGGTTGTGTGTGTGTGTGTGTGTGTGTGTGTGTGTGTGTGTGTGTGTGTGTGTGTGTGTGTGTGTGTGTGTGTGTGTGTGTGTGTGTGTGTGTGTGTGTGTGTGTGTGTGTGTGTGTGTGTGTGTGTGTGTGTGTGTGTGTGCGCGTGCGTGTGCGTGGGGGGTGTAGGGTGGGGGGGATACAGAGAAAGGGAGTACATTAATGTAGAAAAATGTGAATGAAATTTATAAGCAGGGCCTATCTGTACAGAAATCTTCTTTCCCACAGCGTAAAGCATTGGCCCAAATAACTCATCTCCAGACAAACGCCGGAACACTTCCGTGGTGATAATGGCTCGAATGTTGTTCTATAGACAGAGACATTTGTAACGGGGATATTTAGCTGTGAAACGAACTAAAACAGCATGCTCTGTGCGCCGGTGACAGGTAGAGCATGGCTCCCTGGGAACCAGAGCAATAAAACCCACATCTTTCCGCGGCGTTCCTCGCCTCCCTCCTCCTCTAATGTCCCCCTAATAAAAGCCACCGCTGAGGTGACCGCGTGCAAAGAGAGGAACCGGAGCCGCTGGACATCTATCCCCAGCCCTCTGGAGCCACATTACACACACATAATGACCACTCAACGCTTCATTAGGATATTAATTCTCGCCGTTTCTGAAGTGATTTCATCTGTGAAATGACAGAATCTGCCTGCAAGCAAGACAACTTGTTGTTATTGTATCCCCTTACCATTCCATCTCACCCCCCCTTCCCTTCCTAAGCATATTGTTATTCTTCCAATGGCTCTCTCTCTCTCTCTCTCTCTCTCTCTCTCTCTCTCTCTCTCTCTCTCTCTCTCTCTCTCTCTCTCTCTCTCTCTCTCTCTCTCTCTCTCTCTCTCTCTCTCTCTTTCTGAGTAGAGAGAGTAGAGAAAGAGTAGAGAAATCTGATAACACTGGGTGTCCTTTGAGGCCAACGGTGCAGCTCTGAGCACTGCCAAAAAGCGTGGCTCCATCTGACCGGGGAGAGCAGATGGCCAGGGTCCACCCCGGGGTCTGGGAAACAAGCAGCCACGCAAACATTAGATGTCATTTTGCATTTTTAAATACACGTCACCTTCCTCCCACCTGCAGGATGTCAGAGTCAGATCCTCACAGCCAAGAGTCATCCAGAGTGCATGCCTCAATAATGGATTTGCTTCTAAATGCCATTTGGAAAAAAATAGCATAACGTACATTGAAAAGTTAAATGAGAACAAAAGAGTCAAATTGCTCTGAAAGGTTCGATGAATATACGATGGCTGTTGCATACTATTTGGGCTAATTCGTTTGGCATAATGAACAATCCGAAACACAAAAAAGTGCATTTACATTCGTGTCAAACAGAAGCCATTTTTCCCCGAGAAAAATGTCTGCATATCATGGCTGCTAGTTTACTGCATCTGATGCTGAGCAGCTTTCTAATTATAGTTTTCTAATTTAGTCTTAATGCTCTATAACATACAGTTATAGGAGTACTGCAGAATAGATCAACACTAGAACTTTGTCTATGAAACAGGCTCATCACAGTTCATATTCTATCAATGCTATACCCATCATATTTATAATTGTACATTTTCATTCCTCAAAGCAGTTGGGCGCACAACGTTTAGAACGCATTCTACATTAGAGCAAGTTTCATCCCATGATTGCCATATTATACCAAATGAACCTTAAACCGACAACCTCTCGTTAAGCAACCATCAGCTCATTTCTATATTCTCATCCTATATCATGAAATAACATAGCAGTGCTCTTGCAGACAATCAAAGCACAGAGAAATGAATTAGGAGTACTTAAAATGCAAAAAATCCTGTCTTGTTTCAAAGGGTGCCATATCAGAAGAGGTTGGGTCTGGGTGGGAGAGGGCTACTCATCTTTGTCGGTGAAGAATTTCATTCATCCCCAACAAGACTCCTCAAGATACAGCGCCGCGGAAGTGCAGGATTCTGACATCTCTGAAGCAAAATGATAATTGCCTTTAAAGACCAAGGAGGGAAAAGAGAGAGGAGATGAAAGATGAAAAAGGTTGGAACTAAAGAGAACATTAGGATGTGGAAAGAGAAGGCAAGCCACCGAGACTTAACCACATAAATAGTCATGAAACGAGAAGTTTCTTCTTCGAATTTAAGTTAAGAAAGAGAGACTCTGGGAGAGGCCAGCAGGCCAGACTAAATAATCCTTGACTGAGCGTCCCTCTCTGAATCCCATATTAGCTGCCCAGATTTTAATGTAAATATGCCATTACGCTGTCATTACAGTGATCAGACTGCATGGCTTACAGGTCAGCCCAGCCACTGTTAATTTTGCAGGCAAAAGCTTTTTTTCTCCCCCTTGAAATGTTAATAACTTTCTATTAGTTAATGTACCGTGACTAAAATTCAAATTAGACATAATTTATTTTAATATCTGTGACTAGCTTGCCTGACCATTTAGCAATGGTCTCCCGCTGAATACAAGATTCTAAATTGCGGTAATTTGCATTAGATGGTTGAGGCACGCCTTGTCTCACTGTGTTGTGCCATTGTGATGTCAAGGATGATTCATTTCTGCTCCTCGCGGTACAAGTGTTCGGAATTGAGTAATGCCAACCGTCACATTTAATGCATGTTATATTTGTGGGACGATGATTTTTTGTTCTTCAACAAATAGGACATCAATCACCAAGATATATCCTACATTTTCAAACAATTTGCCATGAAACATTACATTAAATGAAGAAGTTCAGGGTCCTATGTTGATTTAATGAGTTATGTTTGGTAGTTTGTGTGACAGGTAAGTGACAATAAGTGACAGTTAACGTTAACTTTTGTCAATACTCCTTTATTATACACATCTTTGGCTAAACTGCGTCTATTAATGACTAATATCAATCAGTTGCACATGGTCATAATCTTCCTTGTACAAAGCTGGTATTTCTCTCAGGTGCCTTCTGTCTAAAGTGATGTACAATATAGTATATTATTTACTTGTCCATGTAGCGCACGTGTCTACTCTGTCTAAACACTCTCAAAGTATCTGTGATGTTATACACTAAGCTACATAAGCAGCCCTCTCACTCCCACTCAAACAGCCATGTTTGAAAATAGTCTCCATGAGAATGAAAAGGTCTGTCACTACCGTCATTTCTACCCTGTTCAATTATGCTATTGTAGAGAAAGTATAAACACTTGCCTATTCTGGGCATGTCATAATCAGGGTTGCCAGATCTGCATATTATAATTTCCCCTCAAGATTGTATTTGAAAATAGCCGATCTACAAGCTCACAACGCGTCGCATCGCGACGCGTTGTGAGCTTGTAGATCTGCTATTTTCAAATAGCTGATGTATATGTTAAAGTGCTCATGTGGCCCATAGTCGCTTATTTTGGGCTGGTTTTCCTAGACCTGGTTGCTTGTTTCTCTCACAGAATCTGGCAACACTGGTCATAATAGGCGAATATTTGGCAGAAATAAGTAAAAAATAGCCGATCCACAGGCTTACAACTTGGCACATTGCGACGTATTGGGAGCTTGTAAATCGGCTATTTTCGACGAACAGATTTGGTGTGTAGACTAGGGAAAAAGGAGGGGGCCAAATACAGACCCCTGGCGTACCCCGGTCAGTGAAGTATAGGGTTTAAGGGGTTAAAGTAACAAGTGTTACCAACACAATGCAACATGATAATGGCAGCGAGCGCTCGTTGAAGATAGGCCTGGGCAAATATATCAATATTATATTGATGTGATATGAGATCAGATAGAGTATCATTAAGGACATTTAATATGTGATATGGCAAGTGTTGTCTTTTCCTGTTTTTTCCTGCATTACAGTCAAGTGAATTTTCTGAACGTAACTGTTCTAGCTGTTCTAGCATTTGCATTTGCTAACCCGCTTACTTATTATACTGTATAGGCGTTGATGATTATTTGTCATTACTCTCATTGTGTAAATATTGTGTGCAAAACACCAATAGTCATCCCAACGATATCGATATGGAGGTATTTGGTCAAAAGTATTGTGATTATTTGATTTTTGTCCTTTTTGCACATGCCCTACTGTATATCGAGAGCATCGCAGTCATATTACCCAATTGACTTTGATAAAACGTCTCTAACCGGCATTGGTGGCACTCCAAATGTAGGCGTTATACAGAAAGTGGGTGAGGGGGGATAGAGGAGAGAAGCCCAGCTGATTGGAAACATCTGGGCGAATGCAGGGAGCACCCCCACATCATACCGCGCTGGCTGAGATTTGACAGTGCCCTCTGAAGTGACAGCTTTGACCTCAGCCAGTGTGCAGGCGTGCGGCTGCCAGAGACCAGTCTGCCGGCTCAAACAGAGGACAGAGCCATGCAGGCGCTCAAGGCACTGGATGGTACCGCTGCCTTTGATGGGAGCGCAGTTTGACAGCCAACATTTCAGTACAGGGGCTAAAATACAACCAGTTTGTTGATACACACGGTACTGCGTGTAACGACAAAATAATAATGAGTAGAAGAACCAACACAAGAGCCTCTTTTCAATATATTTAAGATGTGTACCATAATGTCTTTTCCTAAGCAACTGCATTGCTTCGGAGAAAAAAAAATTATCCCACGATTTTGTAACCCATTTTTTCACCCAGTGCCAATTGCCTATTTAATCCTGGGCGCTGCTCTCCCTCTGCCAGCCTAGGGAGAGCCCAGAACTGAGCTCATGCCTCCTTCAATGCATGAGGAGCTAGCAAGCCGCTTCTTATCACCCGACAGGGGGGGAGTTTCCCCGGTTGGACGTAGCGCGTGGAAGAAACACGTTATTCCAACCAGTTCCTTTCCCCTCCATCAGGCGCCCCGGCTGACCAGGGGGCGGCAGTATAGAGACCAAGATTGATGAACTGCCTTGCTGTGTTATTTAACCACTTAAGCCCTACAGTGTTCTACTTAGTTGACCGGAGTCCCCCAGGGGTCTATGTTAGGCCCCGTCCTTTTTTCCCCTCTACACCAAATATGTTCACCGAAAATAGCAGATCTACAAGCTCACGACGCACTGCGTTGTGAGCTTGTAGATCTGCTATTTTCTACAGGAGTGTTAAAGGGTGTGTGAACAATATCACCATGGCCTCATTTACAATGCAGTGTATGTGTAAGCTACGGTAGGTTCTCCATGTCAGCAATATATAGAGCAATACAATACAAATACAAAAGCAATACAATATTTTTCATTGCTCTAAATCAGTGGTTCTCAACCAGTGGTCCGGGGACCACCGGTGGTCCTTGGGGGGGGGGGGGGGGGTCCCCAGCTAAATTAGTTAACGTGGCGTCACAATCATTTTAACCACTTTAAGCGTTGGCTATTAAAAAATAGCAGATATACAATATACATATTGTATATCTGCTATTTTTGAAAAATCTTGAAAATATGTGCATATCTTTGAATATATACATTCTGGGGGTCTCTGGCACAAAGCATTTTCAGATGGGGGTCCGCGGCCAAATCCATATAAATGTAGGGGTCCTTGTCATGAAAAAGGTTGAAAACCCCTGCTCTAAATTAAGATTTCTTACTTATACTTACTGCTGTAAATGTCAGATTTCAGTCCACAAACCCGACAGCAGCTGCCTGCATCATACCCAGTGATTCTGAGCATCTGTATATTAGTATTCAGAACAGGTGTCTCTCTGAGAGAAACTAAATGATGGGAAGCAAACAGCAGTTGATCTTACCTGTCTGTAACTCAGTGGCACACCAGCACAACACTCACACCCTGTGTAAACAAATTATGATTACTGTAGCCATGTTAGAGAAACAATGAGAAAAACAATGTGGCTCTGACGTTTTCCATTGTATACAGGAAAAAAAAGTGTACAATAAAATCCTCCGTGCATTTTTGTTTTTATGAACGCTGCGTGTGTGTGTGTGTGCGTGTGTGCATGTGTACATGCGTGTGTGCGTGTGCGTGTGTTATATAAACAAAATGACCGAAACAAAATATAATTAAGATTTTCTCTGTGTAGATGTTTTTTTTTCCCTTCTATTTTTGCAAGCACTGGAATATGGAAACATGTCATTAAATAGTTTAGCTCAACATCGGTATACGTAATGACATTAATATTAATGTTTATGGTAATGAACATTTTTTGATGGGGAACACTTATTCATATTTGATTCATTAATGTAATGAATGCAGGGAATGATCAGATAATATGTTCCTGTGTCCTTGATATGCAATGAGGGGTATTAGACTGACTTAAAGCAGAGATAGGTATGCCTAAGCTGCAATAATCGACTACGCCAGAATATGGAAGTTTTAAACTCGCTCAAAAGATTGTAGAGAACCTACAACATTGTAAGATTAAACAAAACAGAGTGAAATGGAGTTCATTTGCATCAACCTCCCCTTTTCAGAGGAGCTAAACTGCTTACCATTATTCAAAGATATCTTTTAAATAAGGCCCAAATATGAGGGTGAAACCAATTTAACGAGTGGCCACCAAAGACGTTTGTCAAATGATCTATATTGAGATTTTGACTGTGTAAGCCTCTTATCACGACTGCTATAAAACACACATCATTCTGTTTCAGCACTGGAATTCTGAGATATGAAAATACAATAAATGTGACATTTTCAAAGCTTGGCTTACTTGTTAATTACCAAATCATTTCGAATTGAACTTGGGGAACTTAATAAGTGCATATTTGGGTTGAGGAATGAGACTTGTTCTGAAAGGGGAAAGAAACCTGGCTGATGTTTCTCTCACACGAGATGGACTAAAGGTCCAGAATTGCGGGTCATTGTATTTAACACTAATCAAGTTGTAATTCCAGGTAGGATCCTCCTTGGGACAACTTTTTTCGCTGGCACTTCAGTAACAACAACATAAAACAATTCGAGTTACATTGCTTTATTGTACGTTATTTCTCACCATTTGAATAGAACGTGCACTAAAGGCAGTTCGGTAAATTGAACGGAGGGTTTGTCAGGGAATTACATTTGCATGGAGCTGGGGGGCAACGAGGACAACATCACTCATGCGGGAGACCTCAATTACCTCAGAGAAAAACAAATGAATGCATCCTCTTTAATTGTCTGCTGATAACCAAAGTTGAAGAAGAAATCACAACACAACACAAGTGCGATACAGCCTGATAATGTGTGTGTGATCTAAATCGAGCGCCTTTTACTTAAACATCATGTCGTGATGTGTGGTGCAGCATCTTCAGCAAGCACACACACACGTGTGTTCTTCTGTCATGCCTTCTAACTCCTAAAAGTGATCCCCTTATTCTCTAGATCAGTGGTTTTCAACCCTTTTCATGCCAGGGACCCCTAAATTGATATACATTTGGCCGCGGACCGCCATCTGAAAATGTTTTGTGCCAGGGACCCCCAGAAGCAAAGATTTGAGTTAAAAATGTTCGCTTTAAAAGATATATATTCAAAGCTATGGACACATTTTCAAGATTTTTCAAAAATAGCAGATCTAAAAGCTCATAGGGCTTTAGCTTGTATATCTTCTATTTCTTTATAGCCAAAGCTAAGTGGTTAAAATGATTTTGACGCTATGTTAACTCATTTTGCTGGGGACCCCCTGGTACCCCCCCCAAGGACCACTGGTGGTCCCCGGACCACTGGTTGAGAACCACTGCTCTAGATCGTCGCTATCGGGCGGAAATCTTGTATATCCAAAGCTTTTCTGGAAGAACAATCACCTGGCGTTCAAATGGATCCAATAGAGTTATTGTTTAATCACAAGCTCTTGTTAATACTTTACGTTGGTTAAATATGTATCAAACCCACAGACAGAATTAAACACGTTCATTTCCAAACGTTTTCCAAAGATAGGGAAAATAGCAGATCTACAAGCTAAAAAAAAAAGTCACACTCACATCGCAACACTTTTGTACATGCACGCTACATTCTTGTACAGTACATGACACTGTTGTACGACAAAGTAGGGCATTAATATACAAAAAATATACACGGTTAAAATACGGGGATACAAGGTTTCTGCCCGACATGCTGCTAGCGCTGTCCTCCCTCCAAATACTGAGCCATCTCACTCAGCAAGACGTTAGCGTCCCACAGAGACGGCCTATCAGACACACTGAGACACAGCAGTCACCAATCGCTCCATGGATCTATCCATTTGTGCCAAGATTAAAGACCTAAATATCAGTGATTATCGCCACGTCGACTGAAACAAAAACAATCGCTTACCTTTTTCAGAGGCCTAGTACTGAAACATCCCAATTGCTACAGGCCAAACATGAGATGCAATATGCACCTCATCACAAAATGTACACAGGTTACAGCCAATGTGGATTATTCCATGTGGTAAAAAAGAACACACACCATTATGGCATTTTGTTTTAAGTAGGCCTATCTAATTAACACGTACATTAAAAAAACTGAATTATTCCCGCCCCCTTTCAAAGTGAAGCGTGGAACAAAGTACCTGTAGCATCACTAGTGTGTGTGTGTGTGTGTGTGTGTGTGTGTGTGTGTGTGTGTGTGTGTGTGTGTGTGTGTGTGTGTGTGTGTGTGTGTGTGTGTGTGTGTGTGTGTGTGTGTGTGTGTGTGTGTGTGTGTGTGTGTGTGTGTGTGTGTGTGTGTGTGTGTGTGTGTGTGTGTGCGTGCGTGCGTGCGTGCGTGCGTGCGTGCGTGCGTGCACGTGCGCGTGCGCATGTTGTGGGGGGGGGGGTCAATCATCTAATGGAAATGGAATAAGGGACCACATGGCACATGCAGTCTTACGGGGCGCCGGGTGGAAACACACCAACCCTGTTGAAAGTCCCATCCTGGTGTCTCCACAGCGGCTATACGTGGCTTGTTAGGCACAGCGGTTCAGCGCATGCACCGCACACTCCACACCGCACAGTGGAGATGGATGAGCAACCCTCCCTGGTTACTACAGCCACATTTATTTAGAAACAGTGGGGAGAGTTTTGGAGGTGAGGAATAATCCCAACCAGCGGTTGGTACCCAGTTTGAAAAAGAGGAGGAGGACCACCGCGGGGCACCTGACAGTGATGAAGAGCACGGGCACATGCTGGCAGATTCATCTTGAGCCACAGTGAGAGAGAGAGAGAGGGGGAGAGAGAGAGAGGGAAAGATGTGGCTCAGGAGGCAGAGAAGTCAGTGACTGAACACAGGTTCAACCATAAAGAAAAAATATAGCTGCAAGCAGCGATAAACGGGTCCGAGGCATGATAGGCAAAAAGCGATAGCACAATAAGACGTAGAAACAGAATAGATTGAACTTGAGACAAAGCAGCCCATGCAACTAACAATGAAATGAGCATTCTCAACAGCTGAGCAAAGTGCTGAGGGATTGTGGCTATCAATCCAGGCTTAAGAACATTACTCATGGACACCTCAACCCATGGCCATAGACAGGAATCGAATCCTCAACCTTCGGACTCACAGGCTGTCACACTAGTGATTGAGCTAGGGCTTCATCCAGCCTGACGGTGTCTGTTGAAGATCATAGACTCTTGCCTTCTGCCATGAACGGAGCCCCTGTATCACTAACACTAAGATCAGTGGTTCACAAAGCATTTACCAATGTGATGTCTCCTCGGTACCAAAACTAGTGATTGATACAGTCATGTTGTGTGCAATGCAATTGAAACGAAGTCTGCATGAGGTGGGACTTGAACCGGCGACCCTGTGGTTGCAAGGCAGATGGTTTAGCAATCAACCATTGGACCAACAGACCTGAACTGGTGAAAAAAGGAGCTCACACAGATGACACAGTTTCACGCAAATTGCTCAGAAATCCTGGGTCTAAGTGTTTTTCAAACTGCTCAAAATTGCGGACAATCTAAGGGCGGAGCTTACTGGTCAAAGTGATAGATGTGTTCCTCATGAGTCAAGGCACATGTGTAAGCAAGTTTCATGGCTGTCGGCCAAACGAGGCATGACTTTTGTCTGTTTAAAAAAAATGCTATAGCGCCCCCCTTTGACCAATTGGAGTAAGATTGGTTTCAGTGATATTTGGAATGACCCTCTACATTACTGCAAAGTTTCAAACAAATGTTAGTCTGCATGTATGTGTTGGGGCAGACGAATAATTTTCATAAAACTGCGATATTAATTGGCTCATGAAAGCTTAATGTTTTCACTTAGAAAAAATCCCCGCCATGTTTTTGTCGGCATAGATCCAAAGTGCATGTGTAGACAGTTTCGCGCAGATTGCTCAAAACTCCCAGGAGGAGTGTGATTTTAACTGCTTTTCATATAATTCAAAATGATGGGAGATCTAAAGGTCAGAGGTCAAAAGTCAGAGTTTGAAAGTTGTAAGGCATGAGGAGACGCGTGTGTATCGAAGTTTCATGGCTGTAGGTCAAACAGGGCATGAGTTGTACCTGTTCAAAGTTGGCATTTTCAATTGAGTGCTACGGCGCCACCCTTTGGCCAATGGTTGTGAGTTTCGTGCCTTGGCCGTTTGGCATAGCCCTCTACCATATCGGCGATTTTCGTAAAAAGTGACCACACGGTTAGGCCAGGACAGAAAAACGGCGGAAGAATAGTGAAAGCTAAGAGATGCAAAGAGGCTTCGAGCCTATAGGCCTCGAACCCTCAATAAAAGATAAACACTGCAGACTGCAGTGTTTGCTCTTCAACAGCACAGTGCCACAACTCTCTTTGCACTATGAAAAAGTGAGAGATATGTCAGTGCGTTATAGGAGTTACAAAAAGACAGGGTTATCAAAACATAGCCCAGTATTTTGCCTAGTGTCAGTCAGTTACCTGTCACAGTGTTCCTTCCACCAGTGTGCCCCCCTCCCCCCCTGTGTGCGGTTGTGATAGTGTTGATGTGTCTCTCTGTGGTCCAGCACTACTGTCAGACGGGAGCTGAGACGTGGGCTGCCGGGGAGCAGGGAGGGATAAGAGTGCGTGCCTTAAACGCCTCATTTATAGGCCACTTTGTCGTGTCACTCGCCGAAATGACAGATTCTTCATCTGAAGAACAGGCGGTCTTCATTTGAAAAGGGACATGATCGTACAACTTAAGCCAGATTTATACTTTGTGGTACGACAGAGTGTAAATTAACCACAATAAGTGTAAAATTAGCCATTAGATGACTGTGAGATGCTCCAGTCTAGTTTGTATTTATGTATTCAAGCTGCCCTCTGCTGTTCACCGTCTCAATGACAAGACAAGGGGGAGG